>NW_016810434.1:3335088-3387208 GCF_001698545.2 Rhinopithecus bieti
TGCCACATTTTCTTAATCCAGTCTGTCACAGATGGACATTTGGGTTGATTCCAAGTCTTTGCTATTGTGAATAGTGCCGCAATAAACATACGTGTACATGTGTCTTTGTAGTAGAATAATTTATAATCCTTTGGGTATATACCCAGTAGTGGGATGGCTGGGTCATATGGTACATCTAGTTCTAGATCCTTGAGGAATTGCCATACTGTTTTCCATAATGGTTGAACTAGTTTACAATCCCACCAACAGTGTAAAAGTGTTCCTATTTCTCCACATCCTCTCCAACACCTGTTGTTTCCTGACTTCTTAATGATTGCCATTCTAACTGGTGTGAGATGGTATCTCATTGTGGTTTTGATTTGCATGAAATGAATTTCTTTGTGAGAAGCAATGTTATGTGGAAGCAGTATGATGGCAATAATGAAGACATTCAGCGGGTTCAGTGATGACAGTCCAGCAGGGCATCAGGGACAGAGAAGACAAATCCAAATCACTAAAATAGAGCTGAGAGGGATGAATTGACTCACTCTATTTTAGTGAGGACAAACTGCTGACCCTTCACTGGAAGGGAACTGGCACCGGGTCTCTGTCCGGTTCTTTACGGACCCATGTCATATTATGGACTTGGTTTCCATCCCTAATTTCAGCAGGTGGGGCATTTGGCAATGGTAACAGCCAGCAGAGATTGTATTGTTGAGCTGATGCGTAATGTCAATCCATGTCCTGGCCACACTGCTCAGCAGCCCATTTTGCAGGCACTGGGGAGTTGGGCAAAGACGCTGACTTGCCTGGAAGGAATTATCTTCTCCACTTAATTACTAGACCAACCTCTGCAGTAGATGCCCTTTGGTAAAGAGTCACATGGGACACAGATATCTCCACACTCCGTGCTCCTTCTGACAAGTTCACCTCCCTCCCTCTTCCTCAAAACTCTTTGCCATCATTTCTTTGATCCAACTCCTTTGAAACTTTCACCCATGTAGCCAAACCATTGGTTACTGCTCATGAATCAGTGCAGCTCTACAACTCTGGCCATTTCTCCTTCCAAGCTCAGTTTGATCCTACAGGTTATAGTCATCTAAGCCAAGTTGACTTCACAGCTAGACCACATTTTTAATGTAAGTGTTGGAACCCTGGTTGAGAAAGGGCAGGACCCGGGAATCAGAATGGGGATGTTTGCCTGGGTTCTGATGAAGCTGATACTTTAAGCCTCCACTTTGTGCCAGGCCTTCTTTGTCAGCAGAAGAGGCCTCTCCTTGCCTCTCTGAAGAGGTCAGCCTTCCCTTGTGTGGGGACACTGTGATGTCCTTCCTAGGCCTTTCACTGATAAGGAGATGCAGATTTCCTCAAGGGCCATCCCGATTGCCCTGCATTGCCTTCAGACTCATAACTGTGGGCAGAACCCAGCAGACTCCAGGGAGAGGGACAGGCGAGAGCTGTTGATGAGCTCAACGGCTCATCGCCCAAGGGTGTGATTCATAGGGAAGGTTCCAGAAGCTGTGCAGTGCCTCAGGCTCATCTGCCAGCCGCTGGAACCATGATGGCTTCTGCTTCTTTTTCCACCCCAGATCTTTCATGAGTGCTTCTCATTGGAAGATTCAAAACAAGCATCATGCTAGCAAAACAGTCTGGGAAATGTGGGTTTTGGCCTCCGCCTCTGTGTCATAGGGGAGAGCCTAGGATAGCAGCGATAGTGACAAGGGCCGACTTTCACCTTGCAAGACCTGGTACCTAAGGCACTCACTTGTGAGCAGAAGCAGAGGTGGTGATAGTGTAACTGCCCAATAGGTTCTCCTTGTCGGCTGCCTAGACAGATCCTCTTTATCAAGACAGGAGGATTGCAATTGAGAAAGAGTTTAATTCACACAGACTAGCTGTACAGGAGACTGGAGTTTTATTATTACTCAAATCAGTCTCCCTACAAACTTGGGGATTGGGGTTTTTAAGGATAATTTGGTGGACAGGGAGTCAGGAAGTGGGGAATGCTGATTGGTTGAGTTGGAGATGAAATCATAGGGAGTCGAAGCTGTCTTCTTGTGTTGAGTCAGTTCCTGGGTGGGGGCCATAAGACCAGATGAGCCAGTTTATCGATTTGGGTGGTGCCAGCTGATCCATTGAGTACAGGGTCTGCACCGGTCTTAGGTTTTACAACAGTGATGTTATCTCCAGGAGCAAATTGGGGAGGTTCAGAATCTTGTAGCCTCCAACTACATGACTCCTAAACCATGATTTCTAATATTGTGGCTAATTTGTTAGCCCTGCAAAAGCAGTATGGTCCCCAGGTAGGAAGGAGTTTTGTTTTGCGGAAGAGCTCTTATCGTCCTTGTTTCAAAATTAAACTATAAAGTAAGTTCCCTGCAAAGTTAGTTCAGCCTATGCCCAGGAATGAACCATGACAGCTTGGAGGTTAGAAGCAAGATCGTAATTTTCTCAGTTATAATTTTTTGCTAAGTCAGTTTCAATAGAGGGAAGGGGGGTGATTTCTGTAAACTATCTAGGAGTTTAGAAAAGCGATAAAGAAAATAGCTTGTACTGGGCAAAAGTCTTATCACCACTAGGAATAGTTTCACAATTGTTCTTGCTTGCAAGCTTGCGAGGGTAGTTTCCAAGGACAGAAAAGTGATACAGCTGGTTTCTTCTAAATGTCTTATATCCTGGTGGAAACTAGTTTCTAAAAATGAATATATTTTCAAAGATTATTTGAAAGCTGCTAAAGGTTGGGCTCTCATGTGAAAGGAGACAATTCTCTATGGGATTTGCTGGGGTTGTTTTGTTTATAGAAACACTGAAGTCTAACTGATGTGCTTTCTCCTGGGCATGAAATGTGTTCCAGCTGAAGCCAGAAGAGTGATGTAGCCAAGGAGTGAGTGAGACACATGTGTTCCTTAAGAGGTTTTGACAAAGCATCCGGAAGGGGGCATCTGTTATTGACAGTGGGAGCTAAATGGCACTCTTTTGTTTCTGTTGGCCCACGCTGAGAAACAAGCCCGAATGTCCCTGTTCGGTGTGATCGCTGAAATGTGAGCTCCCTGGAAAAGAATAGGGATTTAGCATTTGAAATATATGTACTTTCTTGGCATCGGTGTGCAGAATGTCTGAATTCTGAATCATGCATCTATGACGACTCCTGATTAATATTTTAACCCTCAATTTTGCACCACTAGGGAGAATGTTGATATTCTTACGACTTCTATAATAATAGGGGACAGGGATTCTGATTCAGCCCTCATAAGCAAACTCAACTATGTCTGCAAGGAGCTTTTGATCTGCCTTCGTGTATAGAAACCAAAGACTCCAGAACAAATTGGACCTGTGTCAAGATCCTCTTCAAGAAACTAAAAGTGGGAGCTTTTCACCAAAAAAGGGGATCCCACAGCTGGGCCACACCCTACAGTTGCAGAGTTGGCGAGTGTCAGATTATGGATATTGGGGAGTCACAATGGAGCAGCAAGATGGCACTAAAGGTTGAAGTGGGGCAGAAAATGAGAGGTGCAAGAAGAGCTCACCCAGGAACTACCGGAGGAGAATCTAGTGTGATTCCAGCAGCAGGCCAGGGCGAGTGGTGCAGATCTACATTGCGGGCAGTGGTCATGTCCTGGGCTTGCTTTTCCAGTCTATGTCTGTGGAAGTGGAGTTGGTGAATCCCAGCAATAGTGCCAGGCCTGCTGACCCATAAGACACAGTTGTGCTCAGGAATTGTACGACTGGATGGCTCTGAGGTGCCTGTGACGAAAGACTTCCACCTGCAGAGACTTCTATGACTGCTTCCTCTGAGGGCGACCTGTGTAGGGTGGGGACTAGCTTTCTGGATGTGGGTGTATGTGTGTGGCTTTGGCCTCTAACAAATGTGCTTCAACTCATTCCATTAGGGTAGGTCCTAGTGACTTTGTATGATCTCACTGCTGTTGGAGTCTATTACCAGCCAAGGAAATCATCAAGTTGAAGTGAGTGAGGGCACCATTGGGGCTGTTTCAGTTACAAGTGACAGAAACTCAATCAAGTTGACTTTAGTTGCTTTTTAAAAATGAGTTTTATTGCCTCATATCTTTGAAACAGGGCACAGGAAGACCTGGCTTCAAAAACATCAGAAGACAGAATCAAATGGTGCCGTGACTCAACAGGACGCAGATGTTCTCTGTCACTGTCTCTGTGACCCTCAGGGAAGTTCTCTTTTCTGGGCTCAAGGCTTACAAATTTGCAAGTCCAGGTCTAGAAGTAAAGTAAGTGTATTTGTTCTCAGTTGTTCTGGTTTGAGTTCTGAGATTGAGTCATTTGGACCAGCTTAGACCACGTGAGTGTTCCTGGTCTGATGTCTCAAGCCAGTGGGATTCGAAGTTCTGACCGGCTGGGCCTTGCTCAGGTATCCACCCTCAGAGCCAGGAGTAGAATGATTACACCTGAGCCACTTCAACTGGAAGTGTGGAGGGTAGGTGGTCCCTCAAAGTAAATTAGGGCCTATTATCAGAAGAAGGGGCAGGAAAAAGTGGCAAATGTATATAGAGAGTGGCAGGAGATTAGGCCAGAGGGCTAGCTCAGGAAGCATCTAGCATAGCAGGGGCTCCGTGACTAATATCATTTGATTACAGTGACTGCATGAAGCACAGTGCTGAGAAGGATTCTGAAGCTGAATTATTGCATCTCCATGTGCAGTAGTTGGTAAGCAATGAGTATCA
This sequence comes from Rhinopithecus bieti, assembly GCF_001698545.2. Taxonomy (NCBI): domain Eukaryota; kingdom Metazoa; phylum Chordata; class Mammalia; order Primates; family Cercopithecidae; genus Rhinopithecus; species Rhinopithecus bieti. Next base: position 3,339,762 of record NW_016810434.1, read on the forward strand.
TGGATGCAGAAGGGAGCACTGGTGTTTTAAGTGCAATGTGTTTGCCAATCCTAATGTAGAAAATGCTTTAAGTTGGCTGGGCAGATCATGGATGCCTTAAAAAAAAAAGGTTTCTTTTTTTCTTGGAGGAAGATAACATGGAAATACCATTTCCTGCTGAAGATGAGCAATACATTTAAATATCTCTTGCTTTGATGAAGGTCTGTGGGTACCCTGCCCCTATCTTCCTTTTGTGGAAATCAAGGTAATGCAGAGAGCTTTGTAAGTATTTTCAAGATCTGGGTACCAACTGCGTGCATGCAGTGTCTGGGGAGAGCTTGAATGCCTTTGCTTGTGGCAAACTTACATTGTGAACAAGCCAATTGTGTGGAAGATGTAAAATGTTTCCAAGTGCATTTCTTATCTTGACAAACTCCTCCAGTAACAGCCAGGGAGCAGAGATCTCCTTTGCAGTCAAAGGGAACAGGAGTTAACGATGGGAAGTTGGGATGCTAACAACCCCAGGCTCTCCACCCTCTGTACTGCACAGTAGTCAGCGGAATCTTTCCCAGCCCTGCGGCTGGCACCCCGTAGCTCTGGGCCTCATTGTACATGCTCCTTGTGCCCACTCTTCCCTGCTCTGCATTTCCTCCTTCATGTGCCTGACATTTCCTAATGAAGATGTTCAGCTTCATTTCTCACCACCGGTGTTCGGGGCACAAGTCAGTTTCCACTGATGCACTGGATTCTGAAGGCCCCAACAGCATGTGGCCACCAGGATTTGGGCTCAGAGAGACATTCTTGGAGGAGTGCCCCCGAGGACCCTTTCGAAACAGCTCTGGTCATCGGTACCAGGCATGAGGACAAAGAGATAAACATGGCCAGTTCCTGCTCTCCAAGAATGTCAAGTCCTTTTACAAAGACCGACTCTCCATGAGTGACTCACATCGCAGAACACCGAGTTCAGGAGTGGATGGGGACACGAAAGCATGCATCTGAAGAGGCTGCTTGAAAGACACAATAACGGGTATGTATGCTTATCCTACTTTCTGATGCTCACGGCCGGAGGTTGGCAGGACCTGGACTTTTATAGTTGTTGTTCATTTTATAGACAAGGAAACCAGAGTTCAGATTGCATATCCATTCACTCATTCATTTAGCTTTTTTCTAGTACCCATTATAAGTCAAACATGTTGCTAAGTGCTGAGGATACAGAGATGTAGCTGTCCTTGGCACCCCTGAGCTGGAGATGCTCATATTTATCCCTCGGCACCCACAGCCACTCAGTGCCTTGATCTGGGGGCAAAGAAGTCACGGCTCTGTATCAAGTTCCCTTCTTAAGACTCTGTATTGTGTATTTCACTGGCATGCAACCACAAAGAGACCTTTCCTAAAATGATCTGCTCCTGAAAACAGTGCAGGAGGTTTTGCAATATTTCTTTCTTCAACATTTCTCTAAAGCTTTTCCCTGAATGGAGAAGGGCCCCTGGCTATACAGATGCAGGTGGAAACTACTGGTGTGAAGTTATCCTGTGAACAAAGAAAGCTGACTTCCTAAAATTTCCCTGTTCAAATAGCTGTTGACATATCCTTGAAGATTTTTAAAAGAATGATCTATAAACACAGCACTTCAGAGTTATGTTTGCAAAGCCATCTATTATATTTACAAAGAAGATCTTGAGGCAGGAATCTCTGAGCTCCGCAGGTGCCGCGTGAACCCCAGCAGGGCATTGCAGATGCTCCACAGGACAGCGCTGAACAGCACCACAGTGAACCTGGGAGGCCCTGGGCTGCTGCTGTCTCTCCTTCTCTGGGTTGAACATCAAGAAAGGGCTTCTATGTTCTTCTCCCAACTTGTGCAAGGAATGACATTAAAGTTATTTTTATGAAATTGCCTAACACAATGGCTAAGCCAATGATTTGTTCAGACTCGTTTTTACCACTTACCTCAAAAGTTATTGATAAGGATGTTTTTAAGCTAATGTAGAGAACGTTCTTATTTCGTTCTTCCAGGGTCAGGCTGTTCTTACAGAAAAGAGTGAGGTAATTTACGAGCACCCTTTTGAATGAACTCTGCCAGTTCTACAAAACAGCGCAAAACCTCCGTCTCACAGCACCGAGAAAACCATCCCTATGGACTCACAAAAGGCTCTCTGGACAGCCGTGCTCCTGTGACCAACAAGCCATGTATCTGGGGATTGCCAGGAGGAGGAGCACTGCCAACAGATGGCTTTGCCCTTTCATGCACTGTCTTCCCCTGGGGGCTTGGAGGGGGCTTAGGAGGCAGAACCAAGAGTCTAAGGCTGAGTGGAGAATGGTGTTGTGAAACATGCTGTCCTGCCTGTCATTTCTATGCCTAATAAATATATCTGGGGACTCAGAGACAACCGAGAACCCTTCCCACAAAGCCAAGAAACTTAGCTTTCTCAACCAGAGCACACTGTCTGAGAATATTTAGGACTCAGTTATACCAAATGCATTTAGATTTTTAAAAATAAATTCTTAAACCTCTCTGCATGACCCGATGCTGTCCTGATAGAGGATTGCAAGTGGTTAATTAACTGAATCTCATAGTTTTCAAGTAATATAAAACACAGCCCAAGATAAAGCAGGATCCGATTATGGACATGGAATTGCTGTCTTCTAGGCTTCTGCCTGTGTGTTATCATGAACTCTTTTCTGAGGAAGAGGCTGATGACTCCAGCATCCTCTGTAGTGAAGGGCTACATGGAACTGTGAATAAAGGAGAACCAGAGGTGGGTGAGGGGGACCTCCTGGCAGCCTCGCACATTATTGAGGGCAAAGCTTCTGGTAGGCTTCGCTCATGTCCGGTGTTACTTATGAAGTGTCAACTACGAACAAAGGCTCAGACGTGCTTATTGTCATGGGGTCCTTCATAGCTCTCCAGTGCAGCATGGCTGCTGTGGTCCAAGACTGGAATTGTAGTGCTGCTGCCCACTGGGTTGGGAAATGGCCATGTCTGCTTTATCTTGGGGGCTTGTTTCACCTGTGCTGGATCCACAGCCGGTGGAGTTCCTTGTGGGTTTTGTGCCGGCTTCTGATGCTGGTGCCCTCTCTGATCTGGTCTCTGGTTCTGGCAGAGTCTCCTTTCTGACTGTCAGGAGGCAGAATAATGGCCCTCATGGGGCATGGGGTTGGCCAGCACAGTGAGCTCCTGGAGTGTGGACCCTCTCTCCTCCCACACTACAACTCCTGGGTGGGGTATGTGTGTCTCTGTGGGCTCCCTCTTCAGCCTATGAGTCCTGGTCTGTCTGTGTCCCATCTACCCTTGATGACATTCTCCAGGCCCCTCAGGACACTGAGGATCTTCTGCAACATTAGCCTTGGCTCTGGGGAATATGGAGGGTGACCTTTTCCCTCTTCTGACTTGCTTTGTTCCTCTGACATTTCCAACCTGGGGCCGTGTCCAACCTAGGTGCCATGTTGTATGTGGTCATTGTCTAACAGGCTTTTGAAAGTTTTCCAGCTGTATCCGGTAAAGCGCACACCAAGCTTCAATTTTATAATATTCTCCCCAAATTTGTCTGTGATTCTGCTTCAGATTTGGTCTCATAAGTGAAGGAGAGAAAGGAAGAGAGTAAGAGAGAGAGAGGGGAGAGTTCCTCTTTTTCCCTCTCTGTTGCTTCTCTCAGGTTCCCTCTTGGAGCCAAGAGCACTGTGTTCCTCTCCTCCTTCCTGCCTCACAGGGCTTCCCCTGTGTCTTAACCTTCTTCCTCAGGTGGCACTCACCTTTTCTTTTCCTGGGGTTGAAATAAAAAACACAAAAAATTGGGAAAAAAACAAACAAACAAACAAAAAAACCACACCAAAAAGCCAGGATATTCAAAACACCAGAGGATATTTCAAAAAGTATCCTGTTAGTAAAACAATTAAAAGACAGCAAGAATTTTCTCCCTTTCCCCTTTCTTCTGAGAAACAAATGGGAAAGTGAGTGGAAAGAGTGATTCCCCAAGGCGATAGACGAACGACCTGCACATCCACACATGGTTCAAAGTGTTGAGGTTGCACCCACCTGGAAAGACAATTAAAGGGCTCAGGAGAAAAATACTTTTCTTTGAAAGATATGGAAGTGCTGGACCTTTGGTTTCTCTTTTCTCTCCAGTTGTGTCCTGCGTTTTTGTGAAATGCCCTTTCAATTCTCACTGCCTTTCTCCGATCAAGGCCACTTTGGACCTGGGCACCAGATCAATAAGAGATGGCATGAGAGGCCATTAAAAATGCCATAGCAGAGTGCCCCACCCAATTGCCTGTCTTGATAGGTGAGATCCTTCTCACCACTCCCTGCGCTCATCCGTGATGGTCAACCTGTTTCCCTGGGGGCTGTTAGTTATCTACCAGCCCAACATTATTTCTTTAGACCCTTAAGCAAAAAAGGTCACCTGTTCCCGGTTACCTGCACTGAAAGTTCAAAGGTTTTGTGTTCAGATGGACCCCCTTTTGGGGTGTGAGCTGGTTTGAACAAATAGGAAAGAGGACAGGAGGGAGAACTGGGCTCTCACCTACCTACTGGGGGATTCTGAGCAAGGTGCTGAACTCTGCTGAGTCTCAGTGCCTTTCAGCAAAATTTGGCAGTGCAGCGGGGTGCCAAGGGTTCGATCCTGTCTTGGAGGTTGAGCTGCAGGCAAAGGTCAGGGGCGGTTTAGCTGTTAGGACTGGTCCACGGCTGCAGCTTTCCATTTTGTCACCATTGGCTTGATGTCATTTTTATAGCAGCTCTGCTTTTTTTAAAGGATATTATTTTTTCATCCAGGAACTTGTCTTGTGATATTCTCTGTATTATTTCCTCCTCCTGCTATTTAGCACTGGCTTTCCGCAGGTTCTTCCACAGCCCACTGTCATCCATCAGAGTGATTTCCTCTGAATCTGTCTCTAGCAGGAGCTCCTTGGATGTCCTCCTTTTGTCATGGTATGACAAGATGATTTTAGCAGCCCAGTCCCCACTGCTAATCCACTTGCAGGAGATGGACCCTTCTGCTGGATTCCCCTTTCCTCCTTCTGATGCCATTGCACTCTCCATTGATACGATCTAACGCTACACAGGCCACAGAACGTGAAAAGATCATGATGCCTCTTTCTTTGGAAAGTTAAACAAGCACCTTCCAATTTTTGATGCTGCCTTTCTTCCACAAAAATTACCTGAAGAGTGGTTGATTTTTTTCTCTTGAGGCAGTTCTCAAAAGAGAGGGGAGATAAGATTGTGTTATTGAGTGCCATCCTTGTGCTTGGCCTTAGACCAGCTGTGGAAGGAATGTGGGATCTTGCCTTGTGAACTCGGATCATAAAAAAAAGTGGATCAAATAGTTCTTGAGAAGTGTGGAGAAGTCTCTGCAGCGGCCTGCCGTGCTCGCTGTACTTGAATACTTTGTAAGTTGTTCCTTCCTAGTCATTCAAAGTCTTCTGAAATGTCTTTTCTTTCTTTCTGACTCACTCTTTGGAAATGAAAGGACATTAATGCTAATAAAATTACTTTTGAAATTTTGATAATATTAATTTGATAATAACTTTGATGAGACTAATGATATAATAGCTACCATTTTGTTAGCATTGAGTATGCATTAGGCATGCTACATGCATTATTGCGTTGAATACTCGCCATTGTCCTGCAAGACAGAAATTATTAGCTCCAGAGTTTAGCTAGAAAAGCAAGGCTCAGGGCAATTAAGCGATTTGTCCAAAATGTTGAGCCAGCAACAACGGCAGGGTGCAGATTCAAACCCAGGGCTTTTTGACTTCAAAGTCTATGCCCTTTCCTGTATTTTAAACCGCACCTTAATTCACTTTTTCTGTAGGTCTTTTCTCTTTCTTTGGTCTCCCTTGTCAGGGTAGATACTACTTCTTAGATTTTCATTAAAAGGCTTAATAGAAGTGGTAGGTCACAGTTTGGGCAGCAACAGCCTGGAATAAATGGAACAGCACCAGCAGGTCTGAAATCCGGTCACACCTCAGAAGACTTGGTAGGCTTGGGAGACAGCCACGTATGCACACACACACCACACTGATTCATTTACATTATTTTAGAAAAAAAAATAGTTTCATTTTCAATGTGAGAGATTCAAATAATGCAGAAGTATACAGAAAAATATCACTCAAAGCCCTGAGGAAAGTTTTTTAAGTACAGATGCCTGCAGCTTACCTTGGAGATTTTGATTGGGGAATCTGGAATGAGGTCTGGTGGAGGGTGGTTCTCTATTTAAACAAGCAGTAGAGGTCATTTTGATCCCCAGCCAGAGAGAAAGAGCTGTGTCCTCCTCTAGACTAAGACCAGGGCTTGCAACAGTGATTCGACTCCTGGCCTATGGAGAGAGTCTAGAGGAGTCATCCTCCTCTTTCTGGTCCCTTCTTCTTCTTTTTTAGACAGAGTCTCACTCTGTGGCCAGAAAGGAGTGTAGTGGCACGATCTCAGCTCACTGCAACCTCTGCCTCCCGGATTCAAGTGATTCTCCTGCCTCAGCCTCCCGAGTAACTGGGACTACAGACGTCCATCACCACATCCGGCTAAATTTTTTTTTTGTATTTTAGTAGAGACAGGGTTTCACCACGTTGACCAGGAAGGTCTCAATTTCCTGACCTTGTGATCTACCCCCCTTGGCCTCCCAAAGTGCAGTGATGACAGGCGTGAGCCACTGCGCCGGCCTCTGGTCCCTTCTAACCCTAGCGCTCTCTTTCTGAGGGGAAATGGGGCTGCCATGGGCAGGGGAAGAGAAGTACTAGAATGGAAAGTGAGGGTGGGAGAGTCTTCATGTGTTGTGTAATGTCCATTCCATCCCTTAAGATCCAATGCCTGAAATTTGCATGACAAACCTTCAGTATATCTCAATTTCCCAGACAATTGCATTATCTTCTTTCTGAGATGCAATATGATGCAGTGAAGGGAATATCACCGCAGGAGTCAGACATACTTGGCTGAGAATTAGGTCTTTTCCCTTTACTGGCTGTGTAGGGACCCAATGGGAGCCAGTAGCCCCGCCATCAGACTTCTATGCTTGCATCCAACACTGCCACCTATCTGGGCAAGCTATGTATCTCTAAGCCTTAAAATCCTTACTTGTGAAATGAGGATAAGTAGAGTAGGTATTGCCTAGGTTTGTATAAGAGTTAAATGAGATAATCCATGCACAGTGCTCTAGGTGGTACCTAAGAATTCAATATGTTGTTTATCTTGCGCAAGGTATTTAACTTCTCTCGAAAGTGAGCTCTCTCCTGAAATTTACCTGCAAAATTTATACCAAATGTGCCTGGTTCGTTGTAGGTAGGCAGTGAGCTCTAAATCCCTTTTTCTTTGTTCTGCATGTGTGGACTACAAGTAAAAGTTTTAGGGCCAAGCCAAGATCCTGTGGTTTAAGCTATGGAGAGGCTTGAGATTTGCAACCTTTGCACACAGATTTCCTTTCATTTGCCTCTTTAAGGCTATGGAATGCTCAACTCTCCACTGTGTCCCAAAGAGGCAGGAGGCCTTTCAAAAAAGGTAAGTGCCTTGAAGATAGCACCACTTGGTCAAGTGGAGATGCCAGCTTATCCATCCTGAAGAGAAAAATCTCTTCTGTAGCCATTTTAAGGAGACCTGCAGACAGTTCTAAGTGGTGCAAGTTATAGATGTAATTCATGGATACTCAGGTTATTTAATTTGGTTAGTTCCCTGGAAAGATACCTTGGCTGACTAAAGCATAATAGAGACAGGTAGAAGACTGTCTGAGGAAGTTCTTTGACCTTGTCTGTGTGTCTATTTGTGTGCATATAAAACCAAGCTATAGAAGAAAGACTAAATTAAAAAAAAAAAAAACCTCCAGAAACTTGTGGTTGTAGAGCAGTTTCCCATCTGAGAGAAGCATTTGCAAAACAGCTTTTTAAACCCCTCTCTCCAACTTGGCCTGCTTTTCCTCAGTCTGTAGCTGCTGACTACGGCAACCTTGGCAGATCGGCTCATCCATCCTCGAGCCTGCCCACAGGCCTGTTGCCCTGCAAAATCTCACACAGATGGGTGACTGTCCTCCTTTTCAGAGGTTTCCTGAGAAATAGATCATCCACATTCTCTGTAACCCGTACCCACACCGTGCGCCTGGTAAGAATGTCTCAAATAGCATAGCTTTCAAAAGAAGAGTAGTTGGTAGTCCAGCTCCATGTTGGGTGACACGGATTATGCATCTTAGAATAAAAGAGGCACGAAAATCAAATATGTAAGTGTCAGAAACAACTGATTCAACTCAATGCCCCGTGACCTCACTGTTATTCCTGAGAATACCAGCTATTTTTCTTATGGAAAACCACCTTCACTTCCAGTCGCTACTTTTCAATTAGATCAAATGCCGCATTGTTATAGGTAATACGTAAGTCAATTATATGGTCAGGACCTGAATTTTAGGATATGAAAAAATACTTTTCATATCCTAGTCCTAGCCCTTAGTGTAGAAGAGTTAGCAGTTACCTCCTGGGTGTGACTTGAGTTGATCCAGAGTCCCCAGTATGTGAGGATTTTCATAACCCATACATTTTGAACTCCTCTGTTCCATACCCAAACACAAATAGGCTCTCATATTATGCCAGCATTTCTCCCCAGATAAACTGCATATATTTACCTGGGAGTTTTCAAACCTGGTGCTGTCCGATGACCCTAAGCTTGCTGGATCAGTGCAAAACCAGTGGCAACAGAGATGCCTGGCTTAGTAGAATAGAGCCCTCCCATCTGCTCTGATGGTGGGTCCCCTCTGGTCTCTGCTTCCGTACTGGGAGCTTTCTGTCCCTGGTTTCCTGATGCCATTCCATCTCCACACCAGATTATCCCGTTATGATAACTAACATTACTGACCCTGTGTGGTCAGTGTCCCTGTCTGGCACATTGATATGGTTTGGCTGTGTCCCCACCCAAATCTCATTTTGGACTGTAGGCCCGATAATTCCCATGTGTTGTGGGAGGGACCTGGTGGGAGATAATTGAATCATGTGGGCAGTTTTCCCCATATTGTTCTTGTGGTAGTGAATAAGTCTCATGAAATCTGATGATTTTATAGGAGCTTTCTTCTTTCTCTTGGCTCTCATTCTCTCTTGTCTACCACTATGTAAGATGTGCCTTTTGCCTTCTGCCATGATTGTGAGGCCTTCCCAGTCACCTGGAACTGTGAGTTCATTAAACCTCTTTTCCTTTGTAAATTACCCAGTCTCAGGCATGTCTTTATCAGAAGCATGAAAATGGACTAATACACTGAGCATGCAGGGTCATTAAGTGGTGGAGCTGGGGAGATAATGGTTTGCTGAAGTTCTCCGCCATTTACTGACCTTGTGAGTTAGGGCACTCTTGGCTGTAAGAGAGGACAGTGACCCAAATTTGCTGGAATGATAAGAAAGTGTATTATTGTATATAAGAAGAAGCTTAGTAGTAGCACAGTTGTAGGTCTGTCATAAGGAGAAGCACAGGGATCACATCAAGAGAAGTCTACCTTGCTAATAGCTACTCTCCTCAGTGTGCCACCTTAGCCCTCTGGATGGCTCCCTCTTGCTCATAAGTGGCAACTGCTTTCCAGTGATCACAATCAGACCTAGCAATGTCCAGATGCAAAAGTATGCCACCTCTTCCAAGTCTTCCTTCTTAAAAAGAAAGGATTACTTTCTTGGGAACCTTTGAGGCCCTCCCCTCTTGTCTATCTAGCCAGATGATTAAATGCCTACCCATCAACCTTCATCAGCAAGAGGAATGTGACAGCCTTGGTTGGCATGTGATTCAGCTGAGGCTGGATCCATCTTTACCCTGGAGTGCCCAACCCCTAGGAATTGTATTAGAGAGGAGGAGGAGGGTAATGGCAATCAAGAGTACCTACAGCTAATGGTGCAATACTGAACCAGTGGAGTTCCCTTTTTGGGAACTGGTCTGGGATCCCACTGCCCAGTCTGCTTGACTGACAGCAATGGTCTAGGGTTCACACTGACTGCTGAACTCATGAGACTATGGGCTTCACCCAGCACTAATTTAACTTTAAGAAAGAACATGAAAGGCACCAGCACAGCACATGCATCAACAACATAACAGAGGTCTTGGCAGTACCCAAGCATGTCTTGAAATCACTGTATACTTGTAATATTTATGCTCACAAACAAAGCTTAGTGGGCACAGGCAGCGATCAATTCCAGGGACTTGTGGCTTTTACACCTTGCTACTCCTTTCTCAGGAGTTGCTGATCAGAGTCTATTCTCAGTTCAGCCATGTCTTATCAGCTACCACTTACTCATCAATTGTAGGTTATGAACTAAGCAACCTCAGTAATAAGGCCCTGCTGCTCGATCGGTATATAGCAATTATCTTGGATCCATTATGTCTCTATGAATTCCTTAAGTTAGTGTTGCAAGAAGGATTTACCTGAAGATCAAATCTTGGGTTTCCCTGAGGCCAGAGGAAAGGTGACAATAAGCTGTTAACTCTTTCCTTCCAAGGTAAAACTATAAGATATATGAATAATTTTAGCAGAATGATAGGAATGTATGTGCTAAAAAACAAGCAAACAAAAACCCAGAAAGGATATTACTGCCCTCACCCTTTCGTTCCTGAAGCACCACATTGGTGGTGGTTTTTATCTTCTTTCCTTCCCCGTTTCCAGTTTCCTAGGAGATAGCCAGTTCTACCTTTTGCATGATCTTTCACTTAAATTTGGGTCCATGAATATCATTCCTCAAGATACTGAACAATGGATATTTCTTTTAAAATACTGTCAAGCTGCCAAGCAGTGGATGACTTCTTAGTTTTTTTTTGAGGAAGCAGTTGGTTGTCATGACTTGTCAAAATCCCCTGACCAGGTGAGCATGACCTCAAGAAGGTGACAGAAAGCCTTGGAGTGCAATTCCTCTTTCAGAAGGATTTGTGTGTTAAATAACTTCTGACTTAGAGGAAGTGAACTACTGAGGGAAGGACTGTCCTGTGTGATTTCAAGAAAGTCACTTATTAACCAGTCTCAGCCTCTCATTTTTTTCATCTTGGAGAGGGGGACTATATTACATGTTGTTTTCATCAATTTGGGCTGTCATAAGAGAATACCATAAGCTGGGTGGCTTAAACAGACATTTGTTCCTCATGATGCTGAAGGCTGGAAGTCTATGATCAAGATGCTGGCCAATTCTGCCCTGGTGAAGGCCTTCTTCCTGGCGTGCAGACGGCTGCCTTCCCACTCTGTCCTCAAATGGTGGAGAGAGCTAGCAAGCTCTAGTTTTTCTTCCTCTTCTTATAAAGAAACTGATCCCATGATGGAAGCCCAACTCTCATGATCTCTTCTCAATCTAATTATCTCCCAAAGGCTCCTTCTCCAAATAGCTTCACTGTGGGGGTTAGGGTTTCAACATACGGATTATGGGGGGACACATACATTCAGTCTATAACACCTGTCTTTCCTTGGATGGTTTTGACAGTTTCATGAGAGACCAGAGGAGAAAAACTCTTTGTCATACACAAAGTATTATTATTTGGAGGTGAAGAGACCCACTATGGTGTGATGATTTTTCCTCTCAAATTCCTATGTTGAAATCCTAGTTCCAAGGTGATGATATCAGGAGAGAGGGCCTCGGGAAGATGATTCAGTCATGCGGGTGAAGCCCTCATGGATGGAATTAGTGTCCTTATAAGAGGCCAGAGAGCTAGCTAGCTGACTTTCCGCCATGGGAGGCCACAGCAAGCGTCAGCCATCTGCAACTCAGGAGAGGGACTTTACCGAGAATCATGCTGGCACCACGATCTCAGACTTCCAGCCTCCTGAACTGTGAGAGATAAATATTTGTTGTTTTAGTCACCCAGTTTATATGGTAATTTGCTATAGCAGCCTGATTGAACTAAGACAGGACTGCACCTGTTTCTGACAATATCTTAAATCACCATATATTGGTAAGAGAAAGAGAAATGACTAGTTTGCAATTTGTGTCTCTTGGGAAGAGGAAGACAAGACCTTATGAACTTGTTTTGCAGCAACACAAATGCTCAGCCTAAAGGACTTGTGTCTTATAGATACAGGTGGTTAGAGGCCCATTTAACTCTTCTCTCCATGCCACTGACACCAGACCCACATGTAATCTATGCACCGGTGCAGGAGGCAGGCCCAGGAAGAGTTAACATATTTTGGAGCATGTATCATGAACTAAGCACCTTAAACACATCATCTGATTTAAACCTCAGTAAAACAGTTTGAAGTAAAGGGTGTTAGTCCCATTTTGCAGATGAAGAAATCAAGTTTTGGAGGTTAGAAAGCTTACCTCATTAGACAGATGAAAGACTCTGCAATGCTAAAGCCCACGTCTTTGCAGCTCACCACGCTGCCAAGCCCCAGAGCACTAGGACCACCTGAGCTTAAGAGAGAGCCCCGTCCTGCTCAGGAATCCTGGCCCCACTGTGGTTCTGCTCCTGCGTGCTGTCATGGCTCTCAGGACTAAGCATCTGCCTGTTCTTGAGCCCTGTGGCCACCTCGGCCCTGGCTACTGTCATTGTTCTTCTGTGCACAGTTTAATCACTGGCCTGTGGCTCCAGAACTTTTAGACATGACACTACTTCCTTTTACAGCCCACTTCTTAGAAAAGTGGAACATAGCTGGAGCTCTATTCACTTCTAGCAGACTTCCCTAATGCTGGCTTGCCTACCTGGACTTTCATATGATCACAGCCTGTGGCCTAAGTGACCTACCACTGGGTATCATTGGATTGGATTTCAGCAAGGAGTCAGAGTCACCTTTTCTAGAGTTATGCTGGGCAGTGTGCTGGGGAGGGAATAAGAATGATTCCTGTCCTCAGAGGCTCAAGGTCATTAGGGGTGCAACAGATTAGATGATTGTTCAGCAAATATTCACTCCCCTGCCCCACCATGGGAGAAGTTTCTCCCCCTCCATTCCCTCTGAGGCTGGGCTTAGCCATGTGGCTGTTCCAGCCTGTAGAACTGGGTGGAAGTTTCAGTGCTCCAGTCTGTGCTGAGGTCCGAGGAGGCCTTGTGTGTATCTGCTTGTCCTCATGCAGTCTGCTGTCACCACGAAAGGACTGTGCCCAGGAAGCCTGAGGATGAGAGACATGGGGAGCAGACCTGGAGTGAACCCCAGGGGTGGCCAACCCGGTAGACCCACAGACCAGAGTGAGAAATAATACTGTCATGTGGCAGAGATTTTGTGTTGTTTTGCAGCAAAAACTGACTGGTACCTGGGGAGACGTGATGATGATGATAGAGTGTAGCAATAGCATCACGTATGGAGGGGGTCGGAGGGGTGTGATGAATGGCGTCTTTCCCCGGGCACAGCGGCAGCTGCTCTGGTCTCTGCATAGCATGTCTCGGTCTCGCTCTGGTGGGGAGCTGGATTTGCTCCATTTCTCCCTGCTCTGCCCCGCCCTGCTATAGTTAACTGGGTTATTCTTTGAAAGACACGACAGTCTCTTCCAGATCCTATGATTTAACTCCCCTCACTCATCCTGTGAAGTTAGTGCTTCCCTAGCAACCTCCAGGCAAGTCAATTATCAGCCTCCGGTTCGGCTAGAAACACTGCAATTACTCAGGAAGGATTATCGAGCAGTGCACATTTTAACCTTAAATGTTATAATTATGTCAAAACTTAAACGACAATCGTTTGTCTTTAGATAGCATTGTGGGAGATCTGGAGATCTTATATATACATATATTTAAAATGCAGTTAAACTGCTAATGACTCCTTTGCTGGATTTCGATTCTGAGGGAACTGTGTTGGTGGAGCCATCCTAGCAATTATCGAGAGAACAACAGGGCAGCACCGTTAGGAAGCGGAAGGCAGTTCTTGGGGGATCCCAGAACAGCTACACATGAGAAGCTACAGAGATAACGTGGCCCAAACCCAGCACTGGTGCATTTGTAGTCCAGATAAATAAAGGGACATGCCCAAGGTCACACAGCTGTTTGGCTGGAGCTGGGAACTAAGATTATGGAACACCTACCATGAGGTTTCTAGTCTGACTCATTTTTTGTATTACTGCATTTTAATCCCTACAGTAAACGTATAAATACTATTGTCTTTCCCACTATTCTATAGCTGGAGAAACTGAGGCTCAGAGAAGTTAGCATTCAACCCCTCCCGCCCCACTGGCAGACAGCCTTTTCCGGTGGCTGCATGCATTGAAGCCCACCAGGATAATTTTATTAAATTCAGGGTTTCAGATCTCAAAAGCATTCAGATACCATCCTGTACTGGACTCCTATCCATGCCTCTGATCACTGGTCACCTACTGGACAGGTTGTTCCTTCAGTTATGCAGAAGTTGGCTTGAAGTGCTATCACATGATTGGCCAAAAATTGGCTTTTGTTTGGCCCACACAGTGTATTAAATTAGAGCAAAACAGTTACCAAATTTGAAGGCAGGATGCGGTGGCTCACGCCTATAATCCCAGCACTTTGGGAGGCTGATGCAGGTGGACCACGAGGTCAGGAGATCGAGACCATCCTGACCAGCATGGTGAAACCCCGTCTCTACTAAAAGGACAAAAAATTAGCCGGGCGTGGTGGTGGGCGCCTGTAGTCCCAGCTACTTTGGAGGCTGAAGCACAAGAATGGCGTGAACCCAGGAGGAGGAGCTTGCAGTGAGCTGAGATAGCGCCACTGCACTCCAGCCTGGGCGACAGAGCGAGACTCTGTCTCAAAAAAAAAAAAAAAAAGTTACCAAATTTGAAGAGTGTACTATTTCACTCAAAAGTCTCAATTTCCTGCATCTCTTGAAAACATTTGAAAGGCTGGCAACACTAACATTGCAGTTAGAGAGGAACACCAATGTCTCCACGACTTGCAACATTCCCCTGCTTCACATGTGTGAGTCGCCTGAGTTTTGCAATCTGCCTGGTCCCTGGAGACATTGGCATTCTGCAATTTCAGACCTGTGAGGTGGTGGGGGTGGGCAATTCTTGAGGGAATGAATGACTGTTTTCTCCTAGGCGGGTTTTTGTTGATCCGCTAGGCATTTCCCCTAGTTCACAACTATCCTTTCCTTCCTGTGTTGGGGGCTTTCACAGGGCCTGATAGGAGACATGGGGGCCACCATTTTGGTGACGCTCCTCCTTCAGCAGGTGATACAATTAGGTTTAACCATATTATGAAATGGCCACTGTGAGGGAGTGGTATGCATTTTGGCCGACAAAGAAAAAAAGAAAAGCATTTACTCTGAAAAGAGGAAGTCTTTATTCACTCACCTGGGGAGACAGATTACTTCCAGAGAATTATTTACTCACTTGTAAGAGCAAAGCCAGTAATAAATAATGAAAATAATGAGGAAAAGAACAGCACCAATAATAATAATACTGAGTAGGCTTATGAGAGTGACGTGTGGCCTTCCAGGAGCCTTTGGCTGTGAGGGGATAGCATTATTCTCCCTGGAAAAGCCTCAAATGTGAGAAGTGGTGGGAAATTAGGTAGACATGAGGCTTTGCTCATAACTGGAGAACACCACTTCTTTTCAGTTCGTATGCATCTTTATCAGGTAAGTCTTCATGGAGCAACTTTGTTTAACTAAGCATGATCTTTCTGTTATATTAAGTGTATCTTTCATGAGATGGTGATTATAATCCCCATTTTTCCTCCAGCATGGCCAGGACGTGTGTAAGGCATTTCCAAGGATGAGATTTCCTCTGACATGTTCAAAAAAGGCAAGCGTGTTTCAAAAACTACCATAAACTAAATTGAAAGGCAAATATCACAATTTCTTCTCATATTGGGTTTTTGAGTAAAAGAGATTGGGTTCTAATCTCAGTTCTGCCATTGCTTCACTGGGGGTTTTGTTTTAATCTTAGTTTCTCCTTTTATCTTCCCTCCTTCCCTTTCTCTCTCCTTTTCTTCTTCTTTTACCTCCTTCCTATATGGTTTGACTGTGTCCCCACCCAAATCTCATTTTGAATTGTAGTTCTCCTAATCCCTACATGTGGTGAGAGGGACCAGGTGGGAGGTAATTGAATTAGGTGGCTGGTTTCCCCCATGCTATTCTTGTGATAGTAAGTTCTCACGAGATCTGATGGTTTTACAAGGGGCTTCCCCCTACGCTTGACTCTCATTCTCTCTCTTACCACCTTGTGGAGACGGATGTGTTTGCTTCTCCTTCCACCGTGATTGTAGGTTTCCTGAGCCCTCCCCAACCCTGCAGAACTGTGAACCAATTTAATCTCTTTCATTTATAAATTACCCAGTCTCTGTCCTTACAGCAACATGAGAATGGACTAATACTCCTTTCATTAAATTAGTAGCTATCTCAACAGTTGAAAAAATGTTTTTACAAAGGGTTTGAGGCATTGAAGATAATGAGTTATTAAGAACTAGATATTTGATTTAAGGATCACACTTTTTTGCTCTTTTGACTCCATATCAACATTCTGGAGTTGGTAGGGCTTCTCCCATTATCTCTATTACCCAGATGGGGAAACTCTTTAAATGCCTCTCTTAAGCTCCACTGTGTGATTTTGTAAAATGTTGGGTCTAAGACCCATATCATTAACTTGCACCTCTCTGTGAAGTCTGTAAACAGCTGGTGCTGATGATATTATGAACCCCTCCAAGTAGAGGCATGGTCTTCAGTCACCCAGAGGAGGTGCTCCAAACACCACTGTAGCACCAGCCTGACTGGGACTGTCTGCCGATCCCGTTGCATCCTAGCTCAATGAACTGCAACAGACTGGGGGAACAATCTAGCCTCAGATTCTACATCTGTAAAATTCATGGGGTTTTGGTAAGAACTGAATGGTCAATACAAACGAAGCTTTTCACATAGAGCCTTGAACACAGAAAGACCTCAAAAATGATATTTGATATAATTATTCATTGCAATTGCCGGTGTTGTTGCTTTGTTAGGAAAATGATCATTCAAGAGGCCTGAAGGAAGACTTGTGTTGGAGCCTAAGGTGGAAATATAAAGGTTTTGAATGTTATTATTGTTGAAAATACAATTAATTTTCCCCAAAAGCTCTGAATATATGATGATTTAACACCTATATTTATGCTGAGTGATTTGTGTTGTAGAACTATACGTCCTAAAAAAACCCCTAAAAACCTGTTTTCATGTTGCAAGAAGATAAGAAGTTTTAAAATCTAGAAAAGAATAATTTTTCCCATGATAAAGTGAGAGGAATAAAACTCCTCTCACTTTAAAATAAATAGGAAATACATACACTTTATGTTAGTTTTTTCTTCACAGCTCATTTTATTTCTTTTGATTCAGGATTAAGCACCAGAATCCACCAGGTTGAAGTGGTCAGAAATCTTCAGTTGGGCACCTGGGTGAGGATATATTATATTAGTAATTTGTTTTTTTAATGCACATACTTTTTTGAACTGGAGATTCTAAAGGAATTTTAATGTTTTCAAGTAAAAGAACTGTACTCAGTAGTCTTGGACTGCCTAAGCAAACATCCCCTGGACTCTGTGCTGGGGAAATTGCTGGGGATTCAAGTCCACATCTGGACACAATGACAAAAAAACCCCAAACAAATGACAAGCAAGCAAACAAAAACAGACAAGCCAGCCATCCAGTCAAACAAACAAACAAACTCAGAAGTGTGGAAGAAAGCTGTGCTCCAGAGAGTTCCTTCTGTTAAGTTTTTATATTCATAATATACAGTGAAGGTGAGAACATGATTTTTTTTCCTTTACACAACCCCTTTTCCTCCTTATTAAACTTTGAGATTTGATTTCATTCTGCAATGAGTTAGCTTTTCATCTCAAATGGTAGAAAAGGTGACACAAGTGTATCTGTGGATAGATGATTAGGTGAACTTAGAGGATGCACATGGCAGAGTTGTGTGTGTGTGTGATGTATGTAATGTGTGTGTGTATGCACAGGAAAACATTTATTTGAATGAGCTGAAAACACATCAACTCTAACTGTTTATTTAAGCCAAACATGAGCATGTGAGAGCCTGTCACTTTGAGGGAGTGGAACATCCTCTAATGTCTTTTTATTATGGGAACAGTTCCATTTCTATAATTGAAATGTCCCAGCTAGTAAAATAAAACCATGAACTTCTTTCAAAGTTAATTCTTCTGCCCTCCTTCTGCTGGGACCTGGTTTAGAACAGAAAGGCTGAATGAAGTTAGTTGGATACACGATGGGCTTCTTTCTGCTTCCCCGGCCTTATTCTTGACAGTCCTCCAGCTGTGGCTCCTGATGCCTGCAGAGTTGGAGGTGGAGACAGAGGAGAGCAGAGATGGGGCAGAGAAGGCCTCCCTTGGCTGGTGCAGATTTGATGTGGCACTGGGGCCATCTGGATGGCTGTTGTACAGCAGCCACCTTATCCTCCTCTGGGGCTCTCTGGTGACTCTCCCTAAGGTTCCCTGCTGGGCACTTCAAGCTGCAGTTCTTGTGCTGTGAGTTTGGTCTCCCTCCAGTTGGCACTCGTCACTTACTCCAACCCTCTGCCCCTTTCGTGGACCCTCCAGCCTTTCAGGAAGCCTTCCTGGGCAATTGACTTCATTCATCCCTGCCCTACTGTCTTTGGAAGTGCAGCTCACCCTCAATGCAGTTTTTCTCTCCTTCACCTTTGTGGATGTGCCTCTCACCCCTGGATCTCTCACACTCGTCTAAGATACCTCCTAGACTTCACAGGACATACAGGGCCACCTTTTTGGGCATGCAGCCTGGACAACTGCACAAGGCATTGCACTCAGAAGGGGTTTGTTCTTGCTTTAATGGTCTGGTGTTGCCATCTTGAAGTTTTTGATAATTTTTTTTGAACTTGTGTTTTATAAGTGAAATCTAATGGGACAATGGAGCATGCACACATCTGCCGATGCCCCGTTCACACAGAGGATTCATGATGCCCATGAGTGCAGAATTCTGGTGAGAGTTCAGAGAGACTCTAAGCCAGTACAAGGTAGTATGGAAACCGCCAGCTTCCATCCAGTGCTGGCAGAAAAGGCACATATTAAGAGTGAAATAGAAACAGTTGAGTTTGTTTTGTGCAGGGTTTCCACTCTTCTGGCCAGAATGAAATATGTATGCATGTATAAGCTATGAAATACAACTGTATTTGAAGTGACTTCACATGTGAGTTCAATGCTCTTGTATTTGCACGTATAACTGGCATTGTTCAACGGAGAGAGAAATGTTAACATTCACGCTAATAATTTAAAATTGTGATGTTTCTTCACTTAGAACAACATTAAATGTGTGTGTGTACAGCAATATGCAGATGAAACTTAGCTTTTTCTGTATATGAACAGCAAGGCTACAGAGAGTTTCTTATACCTTCATATTTATAATGTACAGTGGAAACACAAATATCGTATTTTCCTTCTATGTAACCCCCTCCCTCTGCATTAGACTCCAAAATTTGATTTTATTCTAAAGTGGATTAAGTTTTACCCCAAAAGGTGAAATAGGTGACAAAATTGTGTTTGTAGAAGATGAGATGAACGTCCACGTGCAGAGGTGTGTGTGTGTGTGCCTATGTGTGTGCGCACACGCACAGGGACACACAGCGCTCTCTCAGCATTGTTTTTAGTACTCCCTGCAGGGAGGAGTCATGAATGACATTCCAAACGCATCTCAATCTTCTAAAATACTTAAGTCATCTGCTCTCCTAACAGGATCTCCAAGCTGAGGAGAAGTGATTGCTTCCATTGGCCCTGAACAGAATATCAAATATATTTGATGTTCAGAGCACTTTATCCCAGATTAGGTCTATGAAAAATCAAAGCAAATTATATTTGGCTTAGGAATGGGTGGGACTTTTTTCTAAACACCTAAAGCAGTGTTTTCTTTATTTTATTTTATTTTATTGTATTTTATTGTATTGTATTTTATTTTATTTTATTTTTTGAGACAGAGTATCATTCTGTTTGCCCTGGCTGGAGTGCAGTGGCATAATCTTGGCTCACTGCAACCTCCACCTCCCAGGGTGCGCACCACCATACCTGGCTAATTTTTGTATTTTTAGTAGAGACAGGGTTTCACCATGTTAGTCAGGCTGGTCTGGAACTCCTGACCTCATGATTCACCCCCCCACGGCCTCCCAAAGGGCTGGGATTACAGGTGTGAGCCCCCGCGCCCAGCCTAAAGCCGTGTTTTTAAAGTGTAATTCACCAACAACTTGTACCAGAACAACCTGTGAAGCTTGCTCAGTAAAATCATGTTTTCTGGGCCCCTCTCTAGATCCATCAAATCAGAAAATCTGGAAGTGAGGCCAAGAAAGCTTTTAGCAAAGTTGTCAGGGGTTCTTACATCAAGTCTGAGATGCAGTGATTCCCCCGCGGCCTTTCTGACAACTCTGGATGAGAGGGCCTGGTTCCTGCATGGGATGCTTTGGATTTGGTTGTCCTCAGGCACATCTGAACTTGTGAATTAGAGTTGGCAGCTAAGAAAACCAAGAGAGGAAAATGCACCATTCAAAAAGACTCCTTGTCTTCTCTCCTCCATCTGCCAGGGCCAACGTGGCCAGAAGCCCAATTTTACCCATTTAATGGAGAAGATGGAAAGTGCCTGGGTGTTTTGCCAGCATGAGTATGAAGAGAAAATTGTGATTTTCCCATCTGAGTATTTCTTTGAGGAATGTTGATCTTAGTGGAGTTATCAGATGTTCCCTGGATTCATTCATTTGTTCCTCCATCCATTCTTTCTTGCATTCAGTGAACATGTATTGATTGGCCCTATGCCAGGACCTGGGCCAGCTAGAGGAATACAAAGGCGAACCAAACAGAGCCTGTGTTCAAGTGTGAAAGTGGATGATCAGAAGGGGTAATGTGTTATTCTATGACAGCAGTGAACCCACCTCTAAAGCAGACTGGCACCGTTCAAGGCTTTCTAGAGGAGGCCACACCTGGACTGGGTTTTGAAGAGTGAGAAGGAGTTGGTCCAGCGTGGGGCTAGGCAGGGTGAGAAAGGCACTTGAGGCAGAGAGTGGTGTGTGTGACACAGAATGCGAAACAGATTGGGGCTTGGGGACTGCGGATCATATTGTGTGACTGGGAGAGCAGCAGGAAACAAGACTAGACAGCAGGGGTGTTCCGATCCCCCAGGATGTCATGTGTGGATTTAAGAAGTAAGAGTTTCTCTCTCAAAGTTGTACAGGGATGCTGATGGGTTTGCAAAGGGGGAGAAAAAGATAAGATTTTGTCTGGCAAATTTGACCATTGCTGTCACTTGCAAAGGAACAGAAAGCAGAGAGACCCATTAAGAGATAAGTCCTGGCCGGGCACAGTGGCTCATGCCTGTAATCCCAGCACTTTGGGAAGCCAAGGTGGGTGGATCATGAGGTCAGGAGTTCAAGACCTGCCTGGCCAATATGGTGACACCATGTCTCTACTAAAAGTACAAAAATTAGCCAGGCATGGTGGCATGCACCTGTAGTCCCAGCTACTCAGGAGGCTGAGGCAGAAGAATTGCTTGAACCCAGGAGATGGAGGTTGCAGTGAGCCAAGATTGCGCCACTGCACTCCAGCCTGGACAACAGAGTGAGACTCCATCTAAAAAGAAAAAAAAAGGGGTAAGTCCTGAGTTACAACAGTGGTCTTAAAATAGTGGAAATGACTGATAAAAGAGACATGAATCTGCAGAACTCAGTAACTGATTGGATATGGGCAAGGGATGCAATGAAGGAGTCAAGAAGAATACACCTGGGTTTATGACCTGGACAACTGGATGGGTGTTGTCATGCAAGATAAAGGAAGAAGGATGAAGGATGATCAAGGTCATGTTGGACTCGTGCCTCTGCCACACTTGGGAGAAGATGTCTAGTAGCAGGGGAATCACAGGGTTGGAAGGAAGGAAGGCGGTCAGGGCTGAAGATGTAAATGTGGGAGCTATTGCGGGAGCCTGAGGCCCTGTGAGGAGAGAGTGAGATGCATGGAGTAGACTTGGAGTGCCAAGCCCAGAGCGGGTAGCATGGAACTCAGGGGCAAACTGAGAAAGAAGACCCAGGAAGGAGGCTTAGAACAACTGGGCAGAGAGGACATTTGGTGACTCTGCCATGGGTCCATCCTGTTTGGCCACTTACTTGTCAAGTATTTCCATGTAGTAGGCCCTTGGTGACTTCTGTTTTCACCAGGAGCTACTTTCTCTCCTTTCTGCTCTAATCTGAGGACCACAGGCAAACATCCTTGGCAACGGGAGGGTCCTAGATGGCCCTTCCTGTGGACTCAGGCTTGATGACTTGAGTGAAGTCCAGCACTCTTGTGACTGCTTGGCACTGGTGGCCAAGAGAGGGAAGTGTAAGGAGGAGGTGGGTTACTCATCTGTGTGGCCGCTGGGCAGACACGAGGAAGTGAGTTCAGAAGCCAAAACCCCATGTCAGAGGTGGCCATGAGGCCACCAGAGCCTCTGTGAACCCCCATCCCAGGCACTTGTCATGCTTAACACAGTGAGGGGAGGCAGTGTGAGGTAATAGACAGGTGCCCCGGCTTTGGGGTTAGATCTCCCTGTTATATTTCTAACCCTGTAACTTTGGGAAAGAAGTTTCTTTAACTTCCTACATCTCAGTTCTCTCCTCTCCCTAAATTGAGAAAATACATAGTCCTAGGGTTGTCCTGCAGATTAAAACAGGTAAGTATGCCTCTGTGAATCCTCCAGCACAGTGCTTGGGACAGGGTAGCAGGTGTTCAGGAAATGACAGCCACCTTCTCCCTTCCCTCTTTCCTCAGCCCTGGCCAGAAGCATGGTACTCACCTGCAAGGGGTTTTGAGGGTTTGGGTTGAGACTTACACTAGAGTCCATGAGACAAACATGCAGGAGAGGGTGTTTCAGGAAGAGGAACAGCAAAGGCTAAAGTGAGAAGCTGTGGAAGGGCATGGCAAGTTTGAGGACGGATAACTAAGCAAGTGATGTGGTGACAATGCCATGAAACACTGCTGGGGATGAGCCTGGGAAGCTATCAATGGGGCTAGATTTTATTAAAGAGCATTGAGAGCTCAGCCAAGGAGTCTTACTCGATCCTGTAGGCTTGATGGGATGGGAGATGGGGGTGATACTATGACATCAGTGCCCTAGAGTCATTGTTCTTTGGCAGCTTCTAACAAGGAGCAGTTCTATGGCTCTACAGGGAAACTCTTATGGAGGAATTTTAACGCCCTGATAGCTGAGGGACAGAAACATACTGAAGGAAGAGGCTGAGGGCTTCCCAGGACCCCACCAACATAAATTACCAAACTGCTTATAGCTAAGACCCCATTGCCTGGAAACCAACTGACCACCATGGCCTCAGAACCTGGGCACTTTGACAGCTGGATTCTTGACATGCGTTGATTTAAAGCTAGAAACCTACTACTTCATCACCTTCAATGTGTTTCTCAATGTCTCCTTTCCTGACTGTGGAAGGCAGGTAAATTATGTGCTTATTATGTGTTAGGCTCCGTGCCAGGTCTTCTGTCTTGAATTCTGTGCTGTAATTCTCAAAACCACGTTTCAGGACTGATACCATTCCCTATCTTATAGCGGAAATACCAAGACTCAGAGAGATGAAGCAGTTTATCCCTAGTCACTCAGGTTATAAATGGTGCAGCCAGGATTCACGCCATGGCTTTCTGACTATAAAGACCTGTTTATTTTACTGCCACTTCCATCCATCTTCTGTCTTGTGGCCGATGCACCCTAACATGACTTCCTGTGCTTGTGGTCCTGAGGCAGGTTTGGGTGCCTGGGAGGGTGGAGGAAGGGAGGGAGCAAGCTCATGGTGGGACCATCTACAGACATCATTGTCCTGGAGGGTATGCTTTTGGTCAGTCTCCATTTATTTTCAAGGTTTTGTGAAGAGCTGGTGCTTTAACAAATCTGAAATTCTAAAGGCATCAGAACTCTGCCGAAAAGGAAGTGTCCCAATGTTCTGTAGGTCCAGCGGAACCCTAGTCCAGAAAACCCACGACTGGCAGGGCTGCTGATGTTCACCTCACAGCTACAGGCAATGGCCATTGGAGGCACCTCCTCAGCCTTCAAGGCATCTGGGGGCTGTTGACATAGCTGGGACTTCATAAGCCATGCTGAATGTGGCAGCTTTTCAGGGAGGGAAGCCGGGCCAGAAACATTCATCGTTAGCTGTGTATTAGCCCAACCTTAGGGACTAAAAAGCCCGGCCGGGGCCAATTCTGGAGAGAAGATGTGCTTCCCGCCTCCCCACCGGCAGGCAGCTGTCTATGGAATGTCACAGGGAGGTGGCACAGAGCAAAGCTCCCTGCAGGCTCCCTGTTGTTCGAACCCATGGAAGATGATGCTGCCTTGCAAAGGATAGTCATGGCTACTCTGCCACCCTGCGTGCCTCAGTTCTCCCCATCCCCAACTATTGTACAGTACTGCCTTGAACAGGAAAAATGATGACTTTTAGGTGAGGAAAAGGAGTAACCACAGCCTTGGTAAGAGACTGGAGGGAGGAGGCTTGGGGGACGGGGGTCAGCCTATAGTCTAGTAGAGACCGTGTGGGTCTGAGTCCACAGCTTCCAGGTTGCAATGGGACAGAGAGGCCTGGCTGTGCCCTGTGTGTGGCAAGTGAGTGATGGAAGGTTGAGGGTGAGATAAGTGCCCTGGGTTCTGCTTCTCTGTCTGGGGCTGAGCTTGCCCAAGAAGGGACAAAACCATAATCAAAGGCACAAATTGGATTCTCTAGAAACTTTGGCATCTGTCCTGCTGCAGGCCTCTGACCCCGCTGCCCCGCCTGCACTGCCGCCCCTCAGCACCTCCTGGCCTGTGTCTCTGTGGACCTCCAGCCAGTCTTGTTTGATATAACCTCCTCTTACTCTACATTCTTCTTGAACAATGTCCAGTGTTGTCTCTTCCATCACGTGGGAAAGGAGAAAAGGGATGGATCATGTTCCCCACATCAGTGCTTAATGGTTTGCATTGTTTATGTCACTTAATTCTAAAGATAATCCTATATGGTAGGCGCCATTTCATAGACTGGGAAACCGAAGTTCATGAAGTTTGGGTAATTGACCAGTATCTTTTAGCTGGTGATTGACATTTGAATCCACTTCAAAGGTTTTATAACACTTCCTCGCACCAGGGAAAGAGATCCAGTGTTGGGGCATTTAGCTGCCTTTCCTCCTCTCCCAGAGAGGCCTCCTTCCAGAGACTTACAAAGGACTGGGGTTCCTCACCTCCCCAGGCACTCCTTCCCTGCATAGCATCAAGAGGTGTCCCTGTGCAGGGTAAGAGCCTGGCATAGGGGTCACTTTGTGTCCCACTTCTGTCTCTTTCTAGCTGCATGACACCGATAGAGTTACTTAACTTCTCTTGGTCTCAGTTACCTTATCACTAAAGGGAACTGCAGGGGTAGATAGTAATACCCCATAGGATTATGTTGAGGTTTAAAGCAAAGAGTGTGTGCAGCATAACTTGTACTGTTCCTAGCATTGAGTACATACCAATGAATGGAAGTAGTCATTGCCAGGCAATTTTTCAGCACATCAGTTTAGTTTGATCCATATCTAGGAACACCTGAGTGCTGAGAGGTACAGATGCTGTGTGATGTAGTGGAACAGCCACTGGACCCAAGTCAGAGCGGTCGGATACGTGTCTTGAATCAGCCACCTGCTAGTCTGAGAGTGTGGATGAGACATGGAATCACTCCAAGCCTTAGTTTCGTCTTCTGTAAACTGGGAGCTTAGCAGTGGCCCCTGTCCCATGTGCTGACCTCATAGGGCTGTTTAGAGGATCTACAAGGTGATGTCCATGCCAGAGTCGTATGTAGAGGAGCTGTTAGTGCTGCACAAAACTGGGACAGGACCCTGTCCCCGCCCTGGAGGAATGCTTGGTGTGATTGGCGACACTCAGCTAGGAAACTCGGGCAAAACATTGGTATCACACCAGGGCTGACATGTTGCTGCAGACAAAGCTGGACACTCTGGCCCATAGCCCGCTGCTGGCGTGAGGCTTGTTTGGATTTGTGGGTCCTCACTGCAGATGGAGGAGCTCAGCAAAGCTCTTGAGGAGATTTTTGCTTTCAGGAAACAAATTCAATTCCTATCTTTGGATTTCTGCTGTCTTTCAGGGCCAGCTGGGTCTACCTAAAATCTTGGCTGTCATTTGAGGATATTTCCGTGCATGTGGAGATTATTCCAAAAAAGTCTTCCCGCTTCTCTGCTCCTCTTTGCCTTTTCCAGCTTGTCCCAATGTTTCCAGGCGAAGGGAAAGTGGAATTCACTCTCTTCATCCCTGTATGTGAGGTGTGGCGTTAGACGGTGTGCATATGTTTTTATGTTGCATCTCCACAACCTTGTGACCTGGTGGATATTATCATCAGTTTACAGATGTTGAATGAGAGTCAGAATCAGTAAATTTAAAGGAGAATTTTATTCCTGGGTTCACATGCATGAAACGTATGACAACATATAACCTGTGTTGACTCTGGGGTGGAGAGTTAACATTTAAATGTCTTCTATCTGGATTGTAAACGTAAAAAGGTGAAATAGAGTACAGTCCACCCTCTGGGCAGTCTTAAGACACCAGTCCAAACCTGTTCGCAGACATCTATCCATCAAGAAGGAAGCCTCTGCAGCCCAGCTCTGCAGCCCAGCGTGGCTGTCAGGTCAGAGCCATACAAACAGGAGGAGGGCGCTTGGTGGTTGGATGAAGTAAGTGAAGTCTTCTGGCTTGGCTTTTTGTCCTCCTTCAGTCAACCTTTGATTAAAATCTGCCGATAGTTAGTAAGGTAAAGGGACTTGCAGCAAGCGGGATGCATCTGGTTTCCGTCCTGCCATGGTCGGGAACTTAAAACTCCAAGGTCTTTTGGCCAAAGGAGGGTTCATCAGTCCACTGATGATCAATGCCACTGAAGGCATGGAGGACTTTTATTTCCGTTTTCACAGATGAGGGAACTCAGGCTTGGAGAGGTTGAATAACTCACTCAAGGGTATAAGCGCAGGAGCTGGTAAGCAGCAATATCAGGCTTTAAACCATCCTAAGCTGCTACTTCTATGCTTAGCTCTGTATTTTCTCCAGAAGGTTCCCTCCATCCTGTGCCTTGGAAGACCTCACACAGCTGTGAGCTCACCCATCTTCCAGCCTTTACCCCATCGACACA
This sequence comes from Rhinopithecus bieti, assembly GCF_001698545.2. Lineage (NCBI taxonomy): Eukaryota > Metazoa > Chordata > Mammalia > Primates > Cercopithecidae > Rhinopithecus > Rhinopithecus bieti. The sequence goes on from NW_016810434.1 coordinate 3,366,705, forward strand.
CTGACTCCTGCATACCACGTGGGGGTGGCTTATGTGTGGCATTTGTGAAGTTGGTTGAAGCACCACCCAGGGAGAGTGTAGTTCGTTTTTATAAACAGATAAGATTCTTGAGGATAGGATTTCCTTATTCATTGAACAGATATGAATTGTGCATTTACTGTGTGCAGACACCATTCTAAGCACAGGGGATAAAGCAGTGGACAGAAGAGACACATTCTGTGGTTTTCCTGAAACGTATATTTTACTGGAGAGCAGACAGAGAATGTAACTATCCACAAACTTACTAACTAGCCAGCTAACCAACACGTACAGTTTGCCAGGTGGTAGAAGTGCCATGGAGAAATAGAACAGGAAACGGATGGGATGGGAGGTATCACTGGGGGAGGTGTTTACCATTTAAAAAGGCTCAGACACAGCCTGCTGCAAAATGACATTTGAACACAATCTGAAGGAGATAAGGGACAAGCAACAGAGATAATGCGAAGAGCCTGGAGGGCATTATGCTAAGTGAAATAAGCCAGGCACAGAAGGAAATACTGCGTGATCTTACTTGCATGTGTACTCTAAAAAAATCAAACTTACAGAGGCAGAGAGTAGAGTGGTGGTTACCAGGGATTGAAGGCTGGGGTTCAGCAAATGGGGAGATGTTGGTTAAAGGGGGCAAAGTTTCAGTTAAACAGGAAAAATAAATTCTGGAAATCTATTGTACAGCCCAGTGACTATAATTAATAATAAACTGCCCAAAGAATAGATTTTAAATGTTCTCATATCAAAATTGAAAAGCATGTGAAGTGATAGATATGTTAACTAGCTTGATTTCATCATTCCACAATGTATACATATTTCAGAACATCAAGTTGGACTCCATAAACATTTGCCAATTAAAAAAATGTAAAAGAGATAGAATGGGATGAGTACTCTAGGAAGAGCACTTTGCAATTGCAAAGGCCCTGAGGTAGGAGGTGCGGGTCTGTTTGCTAGTGGAGGGTAGGCTCATGGGACTGGCATGGACCAAATGGGACAGGTGTGAGAGACAGGCCAGAGAAGTGACAGGCGGGATAGAAGAGGGGAGCTCCAGGTGGACATAAATCTCCCTGTTTAATTTGTCCTTTGTTATGAACAAGACAGGGAGTTAGAGGAAAGTTCTGAACTGAGGAGTGACATGACCTGAGTCACATTTTAACAGGATCCCTCTGGCTGCTTCATTGGGAAATACCAGAAAGAAGAGGTGCTCAGAAGTTAGGAAGCTATTGCAACAATCTAGGCAAGTCGGTTAGTGCCCAGGGCTATATCTGCCCGTGTTTCTTTGTGTTCCAGTCTCCTTCTGCTAGAGCTCAGAAAGGAATGCTTGGCAAATTGTACATGCTCCAGAAAAACTTGTTAGAAAATGAAAGCAAGAATGACAGTGTCATATGAGTGTGAGCGTTACTGCTGGGATCCAAGCCTCAGCTCCGCTACTGTGCAAGATGTGTGGCCTGGGATACGTGACTTTACCTCTGTGTGCCTCAGGCTCCCAATCTGTAAATGGGAATAATGACAGCAGCAACTCCATAGGCTTTTATTGGGGTGGGGCAGGGTGAGAACTGCATGAATAATGTATATGAAGTGCTTAGAATAAGAGGGCATGGACCACAATTAGTGCTCAATAAATATCAATAATTACCAGTGCAAGAAATGGTTTTATGCACATTTGTTGAAGAAGACAGGAAAACGTTGAGACAAAAATAGAAATCTCTGTGAATTATTTGTGAATCTGAGAAATTCAGAATATTCACTTTGCTGTATTTCCATTCAAGCCTTGTGATTTTTGTCTACTACATTTTTCTTTCCTGTTATAGAATCAGATGTTGTTTTTGGTGATGTAAGTTACTAGGGCTGGTGGTCTGATCTGGAGGAACTGGGAGGTGAGTTTCAGCCCCCTCCCCCAGTTTCTCTCCATTGCAGAGCAGCCCTGTGTCCTCTTCCTTCCATCAAGCTTCAAAGCTTCATGGCAACCACATTTAACGTTTATTGCTAATGTTATTAGTTTCTAATCAGAGCCTACTGCGATTATTACCTAATAGCTATTGCTTTGCACTTCCAACCAGATGTCAAAAATAATGAGCCAATAAGACTGCTATTAATTTAGACTGAATGACAATTTTAGGCCCTCGGAGCTGAAGATTAGGGGCCTCATAAAAGCAGGGCACAAAATTCGAGTGCTCAAAAGTAATAGCAAAAATGGTGAGAATATGAATTAAAGGTAAGTGTTTCTAATTTACAAATGAAACATACAGCTTGGAATACCAATGTTTCTCCTGCATTCTCCTATGATGAATGGAGCAGTCCTCATGGATCCCAGCCTCCAGGATTTGGGTAGAATGGCTCAGAAAATTTGCTGTCTATAGGAAGAAGAGATGATATTAGCATAGATCTGTTTACCATGGTCTTGTTTGGTTCCAGTGAGAGAATGGGGCCAGGTCAGCAAGTGCCTGGAGAGGAGACCTTCTCCTGGCATCACGCATTCCTCCATGAAACGGGTCTCCATTTTCTGACAGGCTCTGGTGCATTCTGATTGACCTCCAGATGCCTTTCCCGACATGCACCCCCCCATCGTAGATGATTACCCTCCTTCTAATTCACAGATGCTGTCATCCTGTACGCCACTGGGTATGGGATGCTTGGGTTCAAATCTTAATTGCATTATGCTCTGAGGGTGTGACCTTGAGCAAGATGTCCATCATCTCTGAATCTTAGTTCCCTCCCTTTTTAAGGTGTCCATATTAATAGCACGTACCTTGAAGGATTACTACGGAGCACTGGAAGAAATAGCAGATACAAGGATCTCGGCACAGTGCCTGTCACACAAATGAACTGGAGAAATTGTCACTCTTGCTTAAACACAAGGGCTCTGTTTCTCCTTCACCTTGATCATTTATTCCCTGTGTTTATTCATGCCTTTAGGTACCTATTTATCAAGGCAGGGGAAAAATTTTAAAAAGTTCACTTCTTTCCTTCCTACAGTCCTCGTATATTAATTCTTAGACCCAGGCCTGTTTCATTTCACTGTGTTCTACCATTTTAAAGACAAACATTCTCCAAAGGCATGCTATGGCTCCTTTTGGAATATATCTGTTTACCATGGCCCTGTTCGGTTCCAGTGAGAGAATGGGGCCAGGTCAGCAAGTGCCTGGAAGAGGAGACCTTCTCCAGGCATCACACATTGCTCCATGAAACGTGTCTCCATTTTGCTGCCAGGCTCTGGTGAATTCTGATTGACTTCCAGATGCACCAGAGCCTGTCATATAAGGGGGTGGGGTACAGAGGTGGAGACCCAGTCTGTGCTACAATACCTTTAGTGTCTGGTGGGGGTCATGGAGGAAAGAGATCCCCGTTGTAAGGGCAGGATGAGCAGGGAGCAGTAAGGCTGCAGAAGGAGATGGTGTCCTGTCTGGCCTGAGAAGATGTTGTTGGAGAGACAGGCTAATTGCTCTCAAATGGCTACCTTTTCCACTAGGCATAGAGATACACTCCATGGATGGAATGCAGGCAGAAATGATGTCCTCCATCCACCTTTAACTTTTCAAGGCCTGGCCCATAAACCCTCCTTGTCAGGCTTCCTGGTACCTCTTCCCTGGCTGCTAGCTGGATGCTGAGGCCCTGGGGTGCTGAGTCACTGGTGGGGTGGAGCCTGGGCCTGAATGGCTGAGTGAAACAGAAATCATGGGATGGGCAGGTGAGCACACACACCGTCACGGTGTTGATACACGGTGGCACAGGATTGTCTGTTACAGCAGCCAGGCTTCTCTGACTAATGCAGACCAACAGGACTTTTCCAGGTCTTTCAGGAAGCAGGTGGAGGGTGCTGCAGCCAGGGGGAAGAGCATGAGTCTAGATGGGCATTGCAGAGCGAGATGCCCCCATGTGTGCTCTAAGAACTAAAGAGGACCAGGATTACCAAACGACATGGTGGGAAGCAGATGGGGAAGGTGGAGGCAGAAGGAGCTGGCTGCAGAGAGGCTGAGGACATGCATGCCATCTGGGGTTACTCAGGAGGCAGTGGGAGCCACCAGGGACTGTTGAGCAAGAGCTCTGATGGAATCTTGCTTTGGACGTACCATGCTGGTGGCACTCCTCCAATGGAGGTACAGGACCCATGCCAGGCTGACGAATCAGGAGGCTCTGAGAGTGACCTGGGAAGCAGCATGAAGGCCTGGACTAGGAAAGTGCAGGGAGGCAGGGGCAGAGCTGATTGAGGAATTATTTAGGAGGTTGAATTCAAGGGACTCAGTGGTTGTTTTTTTTAGCATATAGATTTCTGGTGTGTAATATGATGCTTTGATCTATATCTAAATACTGAAATGATTACTACAGCCATGCAAATTGATATATCCATCACCTGCCACTGTTACCTTTTTATGTTGTTGTAAGAGACCCTAAAATCTACTCTCCGAACAAATTTTCAGTATATCATCCAATAACATTAACTCTAGTTCTCATGCTGTTCATTGGCTCTCCAGAGCTTTTCATCCTGCATAATGGCAAGTTTGCCTCCTTTGACCTACCCTTCTCCATTTCCTCTCCTGGTAAGCTCAGTGGCTGTTCTGAACTGGGGTAGTCTTGCTGTTCCTTTTACATCCTTGTATCCACTCCCTTTCTATTATATATTTATTTCCTGTTTGAATGTGGGACACACTGACTAATGCAAATGTCGAGCTGGTTCTTGCTTTCTGGTGCATTCTTGCTGGCAACAGAAGATGCTGATCTAGGCTGATGCCTGGCAAACCCAACGTCGTCCTGCCCCTGACACTGCCATCATCCAGGCAGTTCTAAGGATGCGCTGGGGGAGCCGAGCACCCAGGTGAGCATTTTCCCATCTCTGCCTCCCATGCTGTGCCCCCTCCATGGATTCTTCCATTAGTGACCCTGGGATTTTAAGACTTACAGCCTGAGCACTCACAGGGAAGTGTGGGGACTGAGTAATCCTCTCAATTGAGCCTGTTAATAAATTCGTCATCACACTAGAAGAGGGGAAATGATTTTAAATTGATTCGAGCAGAATTTTGATGTGTTCAGCGCAGCGAACTTTGCTTTTGGTGCTCTGGTTAAGCGTTCGTGTGTTAATTGAGTCACTGCTTCAACCTGATTATTCTTGCTGCTGTAAAAGTAGAAATCAATATTAGTATTTCCTCACTGGTAACTGTCTCTCTAGAACCAGTATTTTTTCCCCTCCTTCTCCTCCTATAACTTTGTTATCTTTGCATTTCTAATTGTGTCTGAAATTTACGGAGTGTCTTCTTTTTTTTTTTTGGTAAAGAACTACACTTTGTGATGATGCTGCATTTCACATCACATCTGGGATCAGTGTTTGTAACACATTCTCTTTTATGCTCAGCTCCTGAAGAGCACTCTCATTATCTGATAAGAGAAGATGATCTTTGCTGGCCTTTTGAGGTAATGAATCCTTTTCATTTGTTTTCTTGCATACTTTCTAGGTCAGTGAGCGGAGGGAATTTTTGTCCAACGTGCACCTTGACAGAGCTTCACTGACCACGGGCTGTGTCTCCCTGCTGCCGCGCAGCGCACCTCTGACCACAGACCCCTCTCCGGAGCCGTGTGTTTGCTCCTCACCTGACAGGCTGTGTGAGAACCCATCTGTGCTTCCCTGGGATGTCTGACTGCATGCACCCCCCGACTGTGCATGGGAACCCTGCTGAGCCTGTAGGTGGAATTATTTCTCAGCTTTAATCTGAGTACATAATTGAGGCTTGTGCCAACAAGGACTCCCATCCCTTTCTTTCCTCACACTCCACACGTAGTGCTGCTCAGTGATTTTACTGTTCCTCTAGGAATGGCTCTTACCCTGCCTAGAGGGTAAGATTTATCTCCTTAGCACACCTTGGGAAGTCTCCTAAAATCCATCCACTGCTTATCTCTTTGGCCTCATCTCTTGGCCCCCGTGATGAAACCCTGATCTCTAGTCATGCAGAGGTGCTTGCAACTTTCTGAAAGCTCCTTTCAAAGGTACCTTTGCCTGCTGTTCCCTCTCCCTTCAGGGTCCTTCCCCACTAGCCACTGCTCTTGGCTAAGTTCTGAGAGGTTGCCTCCACCTCCTGGGAGTGTTGGCCATTTTCTCCCTTCGAGGTCCTTATTGTCTGCCTTTCTCTCTTTCTCTACTAGACTCTGAGCTCCCTTAGAGTGGGGCCTCTGTCTCACCCACATCTCTGTGGTCCCCATCTAGCATGTGTCCTAGATGTGCTGGTCAAGGCTTGCTGAGAGCTGCCTTCTCATGCGTATTATGACAATTCAGCCCAATGGCAAGTGGCTCACTCCATCTCCAACACACTCCTGTCAACCATCCTTTTCCCTGGCTCTCCCTTTGTGGGCATACCATTGTGCATTAGTTGGAATCAGGTTGATACTGGAGGTGTTTTTATTTTCCAGGAATGTCTGGGGAAAGTGTGCCTGTGTACTTTTCAAGTATGTCTGTTGGAGGAAAAGTTTTCATCATTCATTTATTCTTGTATCGATTGCACAAAATTGCTTAAGATTCTCCTCTGTGTGTGGTTTCTTGGGAGCTTGGACCACCTTATATGATGAATAGAACAGAGTAGAGTCCCTGTTAGGAAACAGGCATCTATAGAATGCTATGGGTACATAAAGAGCCACCTGATGGAAATGGGTCACAGCTGGCTCTCCAAAGGAGGCAACGTTTGAGCTGCGTTGGAAGGAAAAGCAGGCATTTGCCAATGAGGACTTGGCAGGGTGTGCAGAGAGCCCATTGAGTGGAGACTTGTAGGGAGCCATGGGGACTTTGGTTTATCTTAAGGACAACGTGTGTTTGTGTGTACAAGGCAGGGAGGTGGGATAAAGAATGGCAGATAAAGCTGAAGAAGTGAGTAGAGGCCAGATCATAGGCTTCTCATTGTGTCCTGGATAAACATGGGGACGCTGGAGGTTTAATCAGCGGCATGGCGTGGTAAGATTTCCAAGTAGAAAGATCATTTTGGTGGTGAATTGCAAGGACTGGCCGATTCCCCTGGTGGTAGGAAAATAGGTGACCAGACTGGTTTCCAGTGGATCTGGGCTGGGGCTGCGTCTCTTGGGTAGTGGTTAGGAATAAGCTGAGGGATAATCTCAAGTCAGGCTCTGCTGTGGGGCATGTGTTCCCTGCCGAGTGTGTGAGATGTGAGTGCCTGTCCCGCCAGCTGTGCTTCCTTCCCTTGTCTCGCGGTGCCGGGGGCTGAGCCCTGTGACTCCAACTGACAGCTTCATTTCACAAATTAAGCATATCATGCAAGCGAACAGTTTCAGAGCCACAGCATTAAAGGATAAGAAAACCACAGTAGCCCTAAGTCTATGACGCTCATGAAGCAAAAAATTCTCTGAAACATTTACCCAACACCTCAGAGCTCCCCGCAACAGGTCTACCTCTTTGGAAAGGTCAGACTTTTTAAAGGTTAATTGTTACCCTTAAGAAAAATGCAAAACAAACGGCATGGCTGCATATTTAATAGGCTTTTGGTACAACATTTCCCAGAAGCACAATTCCTGACGATTTGATTTTTAAAAAGAATGGTCTGGAAATAAAGTGCCCTTGGCAACTTCTGACTTGAAGAAAGTGAATATGCCACCTGTGGTTTAAGGAGTATTATTATACGTCTGAAATGTCCTCTCCCTCCTCCCCTTTCCCCAGAGAAAACAAACTCAGTCAGACAGTAATTTGACCATTGCTAAGTCCTGGGTCTTTGCACAGTGGTGGCTGAACAGCTGAGCATAGAGCAACCTGGATATCCCATCCTTGGCTGCCTTCTCTTGCCTACTCTTTCTCCCTCAGCTTTCTCCTCTGCTCCCAGCATTGACCAGGCCCCTGTTTGAAGCTGAGCTCTCCATCGGACTCCCCAACACCTCCCACATAGCTTACCAAAGAGCTCTCCCCGGACACCTTGCTGGAGCCTCAGTGCAATTGTCCAAACCAATTTATCGTCTCTCTTTTCCATGGCTCTGGTTCTGCCCTTAACTTCTTCCCTCTGCTGAGCTCTCCTCTCCTCCCTGCACTCATCCCGCCTCCAGCTTGGATTCTCTAGTTGTTTTCTCAGGACTCATTGTTCTTCTAGCCTCCATTCACCCTGGTGCTGGGTCCTATTGAGCTTTTTTCTCCCAGTCTGTCTCAGGACTGTCTGTTTTCATTGCGGCGGCCACCACTGCAGTCGGAACCTCTCTGCTGGATCACTGCAATAACTTCTTGATTGTCTCTATTACAGATCATCCATTTTGCCCACTGACACAAGACATTTTCTGGAAGATCCATTATGATTCTGCAAATTCCTTGATAAAAATTTTTACTGTTTCCTTACTGTCTATGGTATGAAACTCAGAATTTCAGTGTTCACTGCCTTTCTACCTTAATCCCTTACTACCTTTTCTTTTCAGTAAGCTTCATCACCTCCAAGTGGATGGTCTCCGTTTTCCAAGCTGGCAGCTCACCCCTTCCCTCTGTGCCTCTACTGCTGCTGTCCACACACCTGGAATGCCCTCTGCACCCTGCACAGGGAATCCCCTCTCCTTCAAGCATCGGTCAGAGGCCCCGTTCTCCTATGAGCTCCCTGGTCTCTCCAGGCTGGTGTATTCCTAGAGTATCATTTCTCACGGGTCCCTGGGTACAATAGCTGTTTGTATCCGTTGGTTATTCATCTGGGGGGAATGGTGGCATATTTGTCTTATAACCCCACAGGTAAACTTTCTGAACCTCTGGTTTTTAGTCTGTAGAATGGGTATAGCCATTCCTTCAAAACAGGTGTTTGAAGAATATTCAATATTAAAGCTAAATATTTATAAGTATGTAAAGCTCCTAACAGAGTATCAAGAACATAGTAGTAAACACACAATCATTGTCCATAGCAGGTACAGCCATTTTCAAAGGAAGGAAAAAAGAAAAAGAGGAAGGAAAGAAGGAAGCTGAATAAAGGAAGGAAGGAAGGAAAGAAGGGAGGCAGGGAAGGAAAGGAGGAAGGCAGGAAGGCAGGGTGAGAAGAAGGAAGGAGGGAAGGGTAAGAAAGGTAATTTTCTAGAACTTCCTTAACTGTGGCCCTCCCTGCAGTCAAACCCCCATGCCTTTACCCATACTCTGGGTTTTCCTGAACACGCGGCCATGCGCTGAACACCTTCTCCTTCCATCTCCAGATGTTTTCCTGCAGGTCTCTACCTCGGCTGGCCTCTTTGCAGGGAATTAATGGCTTCTCCTACTTTCTGGCTCACAGTTGCACTGGGCCAGTGGGGCATCTCGAAAGGAGAGAGAGAAACAGGGTATTTATTCCTGACTTCTTCCCTCTGTGGTTGCCCAGGCTGGCTGTTCCTGACCGAAGGCCTCCTGGCCTGATGCAGCTGTCTTTCCTCTTCCAGTGGCTGCTCCTGCCCCTCTTCAGGTGAAGAACATGCTGGCTTCAGGTTGTGACTCACCCCGAGCGGCTTGTGGATTCCTTATTCCCTGCTCATAACGTGTAGCCCTTTATTAAACATCCCTAACACGTTCCAGATAGTCTTCCTTCCAAGACCCCAAGGAACACACTCCATGCATGCTTTGTGTTTCAAATCTCAGAATCACTGTGTCAAGCAAGAGAAGCCACCCAGGAAAGATATGTGGGTGAAGTCAAGAACAGGCAGGAGCGACCGACTGTGATGGAAGTCAGAACACTGGAGGTTCAGTTTTGGATTGGAGTTAACTTGAGGAAACTTTCTGAGGTTTGGAAATGCTCTGTATCCTGTTTAGGGCGGTGGTCGTGTGAGTATATGCAATTGTCAAAACTCATTGAACCCATACGCACGTTTTATGGTGTCTAAATGATACCCCAACAAGAAGTAAATATAGAGGATTACAAAGGAAAATAATTATATTAAAATGTGATTATTAAGATGTCCAATACAAAGAAGATCCTTGTAGTTCCTCAACACATACAGCAACACACGCTTCAGAATCCTAGGCTCCGAAACCTCAAAGATACACTGTCTGGATGGACCTCTAACAAAGCAACCCCTGTGGGTGCAGCACCCATCTTGCTGCCCAGTACTGCATGGGATGTTAATCTGGAATCCTTGCATGATCAGGTGTCACACTGAGGTACAGGCAATGCCTTTTCCAAAGGAATGTATGTCTCAGAAACAGGGACATTGTCCCTGGCACAATCCCAAGCACAGAGTAGGTACCTAAAGCTTGAAACCAAAAGTCAGCCCTCACTTAACAAATGGAAGAAGAGTCAAATGGATTCTTATTCTGGGCTAGGCAGCAGGTTAGCTACTAGAAGAGCCTATTCTTCATTTTTTTAAATTGAATCTCATAAACTCAGAAGACTCCTTGGCTCTTGGAGGTTTAGATGAATCTGGCTCACCTCTCAACCCCAGGGGTTCAAAGCTTGTGAAAATGCTTTGTTTCTCCAGAGATGCCCCCATCTCTACTCCCTTGGCTGTGACTGTCACCTCACCACTACCTCCATGATAATCTGGGCTCAGAGGTCTGCCATTTGGGTGAGAAAATCCGCTCCAGCCAAGCAATGTGTGCTGAGTGGCTTCATGAAGGACATTAGGGTGCCGTGGTGCAGGGTTGCCGCTGACCGTCTGATTATCATCAGCCTCCAATGTGCTCCCTGCATGCTTGCTTGCAGTCCACTGACTCCTTTAACTTAAATCCCAGCGGGTGACCTTCTATACCCTGAACATTCACTTGGGAAGTGGAAACTATTTCCTCTTCTTCTCCTCCTCCTTCTTCTTCTTCTTCTTCTTCTTTTTTTTTTTTTTTTGAGACAAAGTCTCGCTCTGTAGCCCAGGCTGGAGTGCAGTGGCTCGATCTTGGCTCACTGCAAGCTCTGCCTCCCCGGTCCCAGTTCAAGCAATTCTCCTGCCTCAGCCTTCCAAGTGGCTGGGATTATAGGCACGCGTCACCATGCCCAGCTAATTTTTGTATTTTTAGTAGAGACGGAGTTTCACTGTGTTGGCCAGGCTGGTCTTGGACTCCTGACCTCGTGATCTGCCTGCCTCAGTCACCCAAACTGCTGGGATCACAGGCGTTAGTCACCGCACCTGGTCAAAACTATTCCTTCTACTCTCCCCCAACACAGGGGCCTATTTCCAACTTAAAAAAATTTTTTTTTCAGGGATCAACCAAGCTAGGCCATTTTGCCTTTCATACAATTTCCTGAAATTCCAGTGAATAACTTTTTTTTCTCATCTTCTGGTATCTTGTGACGGTCCCAATGCAGGTGATCTGTCCAGGGGATGGATGAGGAAAAGACAAGAAACGATGCCCAACTGTGGCCTCCAGACTGACCCCTCCTGACACCGTGTACTCCGTAGGTGATGGGCAGTGTGCTCTTCCGAGACTTTATCTGGGGATCTGTTTCCATGCTACAGGCCAGGTAGGGGACATATCTTGTCCATTCTATACAGGGCTTCTCAGTCAGGCTGGGCTACTCGTGGTCAGCAGAAATTTTCAGGCAACTGGGATACAGAAAGAGTTGCCTGAGGGTGTGAAGTTGGTGAGGAGGGCCATGGAAGTTCCAGGCTGAGACTTTGGCAACTCCTTCTACCTCAGAGCCAGGGTTTACAGGTTTACCCGCCCATCTCTGACCCTTCCTCCAGGAACTAGGATTGGGAGGGAGTCCCTGTACTAACTGGCTTTTCTTCATTCTCTGACCTCAGTTTCTAGAATTCTTTTTGGTGCAATGTGCCCCAAGATGTTCATCAAGAGTTGAAGGCAAGACAAATGGAGGGCAGCTTCATCTTCCCAAATCTTTGAGGAATATTGTATTTCTTGCCTTTTCTCCACAGTACTTGGGCTCTGATGGGTCGCATGTGGTAGCTGCCTGTAGGGTCACACCTGCACCAGGGGGATGGGTGCAGTGCCTCTTCAGAGCCTCTGGCTTGCTCTGAAGATCCCTTCTGACCGGAATGAGAAACCTAACAATGATCTCTTCCTGTTGGGAGTTCAGCCTCCTCCATAAGCTCTGGCTCTGGGGACGTGAGCTGAAGCTTCCAGACCTCTGCAAGGCTTGTCTCCTGGGGGCAGCAGATGACCACCACCTTCCATCTGTCTTCCTAAATGAGCAGGAATCAGCAATTCTTGTGTGGGTTCAGTTTCTCTAGGGATGTCTTGCGGGCAGTTGTTTCCCCACTGCCTTGCTCCAGTGGGACCTGGTCTTCCAAACTGCAGTCAGGAGGAGTTGGCATGGAGCTTACTGCCAAAATCTCAGGAGGTTTTCTACCTCGAGGTCTCTTCTTCTTCTTCATGGTGCTATGTGCTCAGAAACCTGCCACATGGATCACAACACCATGCACGTTCCTGCATGCTTGAGTGCTGTTGGATATTATTCCCTGGAGACAGGGAGAGTTATGACTTTTTGACCTGGTATAATTTTCAATTCTGGACCACGTAATTTTTCTATTTATCACCATTGCTTCTCCACATCTGAGGCCTGACTCCCTGGGAACATTTCAGCAGCTCAGAATCCTCCTCTTCAATCTGGCTCTGCCTTCTCACAGATGCCATATGTTGGCTCATATCCATGTGGCTGTGGCCGGTGGATCCCAGCTTGCCTGGCAGTTACTCCTTAGGAGGAGACCAGGCTCTGAGGAGTCTGCCCCAGCCTTTGAATCAGGAGAAAGGCCCTTCTCAATGATCAAAGGTTTTTGTTCCTTTTTCAGGATTGTGTGTCACTTAAGAAGCTGCAGTAATCACCCATGGCCAGGATTTCCTCTGGTTGGTGGGTTGATCAGTTTATTTCTTGTCCTGCAATACCCTGGCTAAGACACCACAGAATGCTTTGTATGTGTTGTTGTCTCTACCTGCCTGACCGGTGTGTTACTCCACATACTTTCATGTGAACCTCAGGGTTCTGTCACCACTCTCCCCTGATCCGAGCATCAACATGGCCCATGCAGAGACAGTCATCTTTCTTCCTTGAGCTGTAGGTTCCCTGGTCTCACAGTCAAGGTGAGGGTGCATTTAGACTCACTATTAGACTCAAAATACTGCATTTTGCATCGGGGGCCAGTTTATCTGCTAGTCCAGTGCCCCAAGGCTGCCCAGATGTCACTTGGGGCTGCTTTAGATCCCAAATACTTAGGGAGATGTGAATCAGGTCTTCAGTCTCATGGGCTGTATGAGCCCAGAGTTCTCCCCACAATTCCTGTGAATTCTAAACTTGGGTCCTCAGAGTCCCCTTTGCCAATGGGATGCAAATTTTTGCTGGTTCACAGATTTCCTCCAAAAATTTTGCTGAAAGCTTATGTTCTGTGACTTCCGTGCTTTTGTTTGCTTATTTGTTTTGTTTTCATTTTATTTTTTAGTAAAAAACAGCTGCCATAGGCAGGTTAGCTTTCCTTATTTTCCTTTTCTTAATTATGATGATATAGTTTTATTTCTTTAATTAGCTAAGTATTTTTATGTTAGACTTTGCAGCAGCCTCAAGTATTATTTCAGATTTGGTAGGCAGCATTTCCTGCACAGGTAGGTGTGAATTTATAAGCATGGAGATTGGAGGTTAGTGATGATTATTTAACACTATTTGGCTTAACAGATGTAATCTAAATATAGATAAATGAGGAAAATGAGAGTTAAAACACCTATTTCTGCTATTTGAACCAACAATCCCATTACTGGGTATATGCCCGAAGGATTATAAATCATTCTACTATAAAGACACCTGCACATGTATGTTTATTACAGTACTGTTCACAATAGCAAAGACTTGGAACCAATCCAAATGCCCATCAATGATAGAGAAGATAAAGAAAATGTGACACATATACACCATGGAATACTGTGGAGACATAAAAGAATGAGTTCATGTCCTTTGCATGGACATTGATGAAGCTGGAAACCATCATTCTCAGCAAAGTAACACAGGAACAGAAATCCAAACACTACATGTTCCCACTCATAAGTGGGAGTTGAACAATGAGAACACGTGGACACAGGGAGGGGAACATTACACACCAGGACCTGTTGGGGGTGGGGGCTAGGGGAGGGGGAGCATTAGGAGAAATTCCTAAGGTAGATGATGGGTGGATGGGTGCAGCANTGCCCGAAGGATTATAAATCATTCTACTATAAAGACACCTGCACATGTATGTTTATTACAGTACTGTTCACAATAGCAAAGACTTGGAACCAATCCAAATGCCCATCAATGATAGAGAAGATAAAGAAAATGTGACACATATACACCATGGAATACTGTGGAGACATAAAAAGAATGAGTTCATGTCCTTTGCATGGACATTGATGAAGCTGGAAACCATCATTCTCAGCAAAGTAACACAGGAACAGAAATCCAAACACTACATGTTCCCACTCATAAGTCGGAGTTGAACAATGAGAACACGTGGACACAGGGAGGGGAACATTACACACCAGGACCTGTTGGGGTGGGGCTAGGGGAGGGGAGCATTAGGAGAAATTCCTAAGGTAGGTGATGGGTGGATGGGTGCAGCAAACCACCATGGCACGTGTATACCTATGTAACAAACCTGCATATGTATCCCAGAACTTAAAGTATAATTCAAAATAAAGAAGAAAAACAAAAAAACAAAAAACAAAAAATACCTATTTCCATATTTATGTATGTTTCCTCAAAAAGTACAATGGCTTTTCTTCCTCTGCTTCTCAAACTTATTTTTATTAAAACCATTGCATTCTTATTAAGTATTTACTATATGTGTATTTTAAACAAGACTTATAATTGGATTAAATAAATATGTAGTAAGTTGCAACTGGGACTTTATTCAAATTTCCAGATATTTTAAATCACCACTTAATGCAATCCTGGCTCTAACATTGAGGCCTAAGCATACTTCACATACTGCTTTCTAGGCAATGTTCTTTCCAAACATTCAGCCTTTCTGAAGACTGGATGTGATTGTTTCTTATTTTTTATTTTTTTAAGATGGAGTTTCACTCTTATTGCCCAGGCTGGAGTGCAATGTCATGATCTCGGCTCACCGCAACCTCCGCCTCCCAGGTTCAAGCGATTCTCCTGTCTCAGCCTTCTGAGTAGCTGGGATTATCAGGCACCTGCCACCACACCTGGCTAATTTTTGTATATATATATATGTTGTTCAGTAGAGATGGCATTTCGTCATATTGGTCAGGCAGGTCTTGAACTTCTGACCTCAGGCAATCTGCCCACCTTGGCCTCCCAAAGTGCTGAGATTATAGGCGTGAGCCACCACGCCCGGCTGGATGTGATTCTTTACAGGAATTTTTGCTGAAAAACTTTTTGTTTAACCGCTTAACCTGAGTAAAATAAGAATAATGATGATAATGATAATAATTTCAGCCAGGTGTGGTGGCATGTGCCTGTGTGCCACATAGTCTGGAGACTGAGGTGAGAAGATCATTTGAGCCCAGGAGTGCAAGTCCAGCCTGGGTAACACAGCCAGACCCTGTCTCTAAAAAATATAATAATCAAATAAAAACAAATTTTGCTTCTTTAACTCTTTTCATGAGACTTAGAAAAAAAGTGTGCATAGCTTCCTGTTCCTTTCCTAGCCAACAGAACATCTCCTCCACAGTTTTGTGATTAAAGAACATGATGTCCACCATATTTTTAAGTGATAATCCGCTTATATTTAGTGGTGTATTGCCGCATTTATCTCTATTTCTCTATAGATGCATTTTTCAAATGTAAGATGTCTATACCATTTTGTCTTTACTCACTTATCCTAAACGTATTCCAGTGTTTCTCCAGAGTCTTCAATAAATGTAATTATTAACACCCATAATCTACCATTCTAGCTGCATTTTCAATAATCAAAACTTTTATTTTCCCTTTAACATCTATAAATGCATTTGCATAAAAATGCTGCTCTTAGCCTGTGGTTTTAGGTGAGCTGCCTAGGTTGGGTTCCCGACTTTGCTTCACACCGGCTCTGACTTTGCGGAAGTTACTCACCACCCTTGTGTTCTCATCTGTAGAATGCTGGTAATAATAGTGCCTTCTTCATTGGACTGGCTTGGGGATCAAATGTGTAATTACTTTGAATGCCTTTGGATCAGGGTCTGGCACAGACTAACCCCTCAATAAATGTCGACTATCACAGTTTTCCCATGCTTACTCTTATTTTTGCAAATGTCTACATTGGAAATCATCACTAATTCCCCAGGCTGCCTGTGGGTCTGTGTAAGTTGTGCAACACATACCCTTAATTCTTTTCACTCTTCACCGCTTGTGGAGAATCCCCTGGAAACTCTCCTTTCTGATTTAAGTGGGTTTCCAGGCAGAGTAAATTAAAGTGTCTTAGTGTGGAGGCCACCTTGCCTTAATTACAGAAGTAACAATAGCATTCCCTAAGAAGACAGCTGCTGCTTCTGAAAATTTAGGTGACATGTGCCTTGTGGAACATGCTTTGTGTGACAAGAAGCAATTGAATTTCTTTGCAGATAGACACAAGCAAAGAGGCAACTAAGAAATTAGAAGATTGTATAAGAAACTGCATAGAATCACAATGACTGAGTTGTCCTGAAACCAACCCAGGTGACTTTCTGAATAAATTGGTGTTCAATTAATTTACTGTTAACTAGTACCCCTATGGCTAACTACATTGCTTTCTAGTTCCAATTAGACCGTTAGGAAGTTTGGCAAGTTGAATTTCTTTTTTCTGTGTCTCAAATCTGCCATTCTTCAAACGGAGAGAAAGAATCTGAACTTCACAGGGAGTAAAACACTTTGAAATGTAAATATAATTTAGATGCATATATACACTAAACCATAAAATATCATGCAAATATCTTATTAACACTATGCATTTTCTTTGAAAGGAGGTAAAGGCTGAGATTATTTTCATTCACATTTTCAGGGTGCTCATCTTTCAATTAAAATTAGGAGTAGCAGTTTTTGTGAATGAAGAAAAGTTTATTCAGATATAGATTTAATTCACACGATAGAGGGACCCTGTGGAGGTCTCTGTATCATATAATGCCATCCTTTCTTTTCAGAGATGTTTTTACTTTTCAAAGACCACCTGGGTGAGCAGGGGAGAAGACCAGGGTCAGACTCACAGACCTTCCCCTACTGTGTGTGGCTGAGGCTGTACTTTGGGTAAATTTCATTTTGAATCAGCAAAGACAAAAGGCATTGCATGGTAGAAGCACAGTGGATTTAAAATGAAAAGACCTGCATTTGCCTTTGCTTCTCCTGGGCAATTCTCAACTCATTAAGAATCTTTCCCTAGTGCCCTGCTCTTCTATCTGCTTGCTGATTTTCTCTGAAGCGCGCTGCATGTCCATGTGATCCCGATCCCTACCCACTTCTCTTCTGACTGTCACTTGGATTCAAATATAACTACCTTTTAGTTATAACTATATAAAAAAACTATGAATGTAGCCTTTCTAGCTAGCTATATTGCTTTCTAGTACTTTTGAATGACAGAATTACATTTTTGTTGAATCACAGAGATTACCGTGTACCTAAGTTTTTCTTTACATGTTAATTTAAAGCTAAGCTTTAATTGAAAATAAATCTGATATTAATTAAAGTAGAAAGTTTATTGCATGCAATCAGATTCTATCGAAGACTTAAGAAATTATTCATTTTTATGGAAATAAGGAGAGGTTTTAAAAATACAAAACATATATGAAAACAGTTTGTTATAGGCTGAATTGCGTGCCTCCAAGTTCATGTGTGGAACTGCTAACTGCCAGTGTGTCATAATGCAACCTTACTTGGAAACAGGCTCATTGCAAGTGCAATTAGTCAGGATGAGGTCATACTGGAGTAGGGTGGAGCCCTAAGCCAATGTTACTGGTGTTTTCATGAAAGGATAAATGTGGATATTGACACACATACACAGTGCACCACATGAAGACGAAGGCAGAGATTGGGGTGATGCATGTACAAGCCAAGGAGCACCAAAGATGGTCAGAAAAACACCAGAAGCTGGGAGACAAGCATGGAACAGGTTCTGCCTCACAGCACGCAGAAGGAAGCAAACCTGCCCACACAGTGATCTTGGACTTCCAGCCCCCAGAACTGTGAGACAATACATTTCTGTTGCTTAAACCACCCAGTCTGTGGTAGTTTGTTATGGCAGCTCTAGCAAACTAATACAGATTTTGGTAACAGGAAGTGGGATGCTTCTGTAACAAATAGCTAAAAATGTGGAAGTGGCTTTGCAATTTGGCAATGGGTAGAGGTTAGAAGAGTTCTGAGACATTTGACAGAAAAAGCCTAGATTGCCTGTGGGAGACTGTTGTAGGAATATGATTGTCAAAAGTGCTTCCAGTGAGGCCTCAGATGGAAACGAGAAACATGTTACACGAAGCTACAGGAAAGAAGACCTTTGTTACAAAGTGCAGATAACTTGACTGAACTGTGTTCTATTTATTTGAAAAGTAGAACTCATAAGGAATGAAATGGGATATTTAGCTGAGGATATTTCTAAGCACAGTGTTGAAGACGTGGTCTGGCTTCTTCTTGCTGCTTTTGGTAAAATGCAAGAGGAGACAGGTGAATCGAAAAAGAGACTGCTTAGTAAAAAGAAATCAGCACTTGATGTTTCAGAAGATTCTCAGCGTATCCAGATAGTGTGCTCTGGAAACAGGGCCAAAAGTGTGGCTGGACAACCGTTTGCCAGAGAGACTCAGTGTGCCGCTTGTGGATCCAGTCAACCATCTCAGCAGAAATGCTGCCAGCTTGGACTGAAGGGACAGAGATGGGATGAAACGAAGAAAGGCTGTCAGGCTTCTGGGGTTCTACAAACAGGAAACGGGCTAATAGAGCTACTCAGCTGCAAACATGTGTTATCTTTCCAGGAAGAGAGGAATGACCTCAAAGGCAGTTCAAGTGCTGCCAAAGCTGAACTGCCAGAGGGCAGCATCCTTCACCCAGGCATGGTACTTGAGGCCCCTGTCCCTTGCTGCTTGTGGGCTTGTTGAGTCACTGCTGACATGGTCAGTGAGTACCTGGTCTGGACTCTGCTCTCTCTACCTTGACCTCCTAGGTTTTATTCTCAGATTGGTACCTGGGTTTTGATATGGCTGCCCATTTGATTGGCATCTTTGGTGAAATTAAGCCATTTTTTTTCATCCCTCTTTGCTTTCGTTTATGTTTCTGTTTTGTGTTGTCCTCACTGAAATTGTTGTTTGTCGCAGGAGACTTACAAGGTAGAATGCCGGCACAGACTCTGTAAGCTTGTTGGTTGAGCCAGCCTCACAGACTGGTGAGTGTACAGTTCTCACTGGGCTGATATCCACCTGGATGAATTTTGCTGTGAGTGACTAACAGAACTGGATGGGATTCTCCTTCCATCTCAAGTTTTTGTCTAAGTGCTTGGCTTGGCTCCACAGAGAGTGTTCTGGCTGGCTTTTGTCTTCTGGTGGTGCAGATGGTCAAGCTTGCATTGGGAGGCGGACGGTCATCATGCTGGGGACTCGAAACATGAAGTGCTCCAGCCTCACATTTCTACTGACCACTGCTAGCACTCGTGGGGTTGTCCAAGTAGAAATCCTTGCCTCCTCTAGGAAAAACTCCTGCTTCTTATACTTACTCTCATTACAATGCTAATTCTTGTGCCTATCTCTAAATGACATAACTTCATCAAGGATAATTTGGGTTTTCAGTGGCCACTCTGGGGAAGACTTGACTAGAACAAAATTGTTCATTTGAGAAGTACTTTAGAAAAAAAAGGAAATAAGTTTTCTTAGGCCCAATGGGCAGCATTTTTTAATTGGTATGCAAGGCCTCCAAATGAAATTCTGATTTAATAATTGCTTCACTAAGAGTCTTTGGCTAAAGTTAATGAGCAGTTTGACTAAATTAAGCAACAACAAAATAGACTCATTTCCCTGCTAAATCCTTTTCCATCCTGTCTTCCAGTTGCTTCCCTCTACTAAACTCTCCTTCATTCCCCTTACCTTTTTGATGTCTCTCCTTTCTCACCCCTATCAACTCCTCCCTCATTATACCCCTGTTCAGATTCCCTCCCTTTTGCCGAGACCTCAAACTTTAGGCTGCTTCTAAACTTCCACCTCTCCCATGAGCCAGGTATGCAGGTAATTGTAGAATTTAAGCCTTGAACCTGGGCTGAATTAAGGGTTTCTCTAAATTCAAATTAGACCAGCAACTATTGATAGAAGAAATCAGAATTATTTTGAGTGCATATAAGCCTGCATTGCCCACCCTATATCAACCTCTTTTTAAAATTACTTTCCTAAATGCTTTAATTTGAAAAAGGAAGAAATGAGGGTGAGTCATTTAAAAGAAGTGGAACTAGGCTGGGCGCGGTGGCTCAAGCCTGTAATCCCAGCACTTTGGGAGGCCGAGACAGGCGGATCACAAGGTCAGGAGATTGAGACCATCCTGGCTAACCGGGTGAAACCCCGTCTCTACTAAAAAATATAAAAAACTAGCCGGGTGAGGTGGCGGGCGCTTGTAGTCCCAGCTACTCAGGAGGCTGAGGCAGGAGAATGGTGTAAACCCGGGAGGCGAGCTTGCAGTGAGCTGAGATCCGGCCACTGCACTCCAGCCTGGGCGACA
>NW_016810434.1:3387787-3407298 GCF_001698545.2 Rhinopithecus bieti
AAAAAAAAAAAAAAAAAAAAAAAAAAAAAAAAAAAAAAAAAAAAGAAGTGGAACTCAAAAGCCAGACTGGTAGAAATGGGGTAAGTTGTATTGCTCTTTAAAATTCTCAACCAGGGCTTGGAGAAGCACAATGGCCAGCAGCTCTTAGGTCAGTGACTTGGTTAGTCAATAGCCAGGAATCCAGAAAATGTTCAGTTGGCAGGTTGGGCACTCTTGGAGGCACCAGGGAATACCTCTACTCAGCCTATTGCTCCTTAGGATAAAGCAAGATAGATGATATCTTCTAAGGCCTCCATGGGTTTAGACTGACACCCGTCCTCATGACTCTAGCAAGTTTTGGATTCTGACAGTGGAACTGTAAATGCTAATGTGGGAATCCATGGAGAGGTTTGGGGGAATTTGATGGTGAAGATAGAGTGAACCATGAGAAATTGTGCATAAAATTATATGTGTATGTGTTCCTATGCACATTTTCCTGAGGATAGAGTCACTAGAGTTCATCAGATTATCAAAAGGTCCTGAGGCTGGGCGCTGTGGCTCATGCCTGTAATCCCAGCACTTTGGGAGGCCAAGATGGGCGGATCATGAGGTCAGGAGATCGAGATCATCCTGGCTAACACGGTGAAATCCCATCTCTACTAAAAATACAAAAATTAGCCAGGCACGGTGGCGGGCGCCTGTAGTCCCAGCTACATGGGAGGCTGAGGCAGGAGAATGGCAGGAACCCGGGAGGCAAAGCTTGCAGTGAGCTGAGATCATGCCACTGCACTCCAACCTGGGTGACAGAGCGAGACTCCATCTCAAAAAAAAAAAAAAAAAAAAAAAAAAAACGGTCCTGAGTCCCTATAAAGGCCAAGAACTACTTCAGTTCAGGTTATGGCCGAGGCTTTGGGGTCTCCATAAATTTTCCAGTCTGAGTCGTTGGAGGTTCAGATTCTCCCCCAGTGGATGCACCTTCCAGAGCAGGAGTCACATCAGAGAGGCACTTTGTAGGACCATGTGCTGTCTGAGCTGCCCTGTCTTCAGCCTCCTCCAACAACAATTACCAGCCAAGAATTTTGTATCCAGCAAAACTAAGCTTCATAAATGAAGGAAATATACAATCTTTTTCAGAGAAACAAATGCTGAGAGAATTCGCCACTACCAAGCCACCACTACAAGAACTGCTAAAAGGTGCTCTAAATCTTGAAACAAATCCTAGAAACACATCAAAACAGAACATCTTTAAAGCATAAATATCACAAGACCTATAAAACAAAAATACAGTTTATAAAAGAAAAACAAAAAACCAAGGGATACAGGCAACAAATAGCCTGATGAATGGAATGGTACCTCACATCTCGATACTAATATTGAATGTAAATAACCTAAACGATGTCCCACTTAAAAGATACAGAATTGGAAAATGGTTAAGAATTCACCAAACAACTATCTGTTGCCTTCAAGAGACTCATCTAACACATAAGGACTTACATAAATGTAAGGTAAAAGGGTGGAAAAAGACATTTTATGCAAATGGACACTAAAAGTGAACAGGAGTAGCTGTTATATCAGACAAAATGAACTTTAAAGCAACGGCAGTTAAAAAAGACAAAGAGGGACATTATGTAATGATAAAAAGCTTTGTCCAACTGGAAAATATCACACACCTAAACATATATGCACCTAGCATTGGAGCTCCCAAATTTATAAAACAATTACTAATAGACCTAAGAAATGAGACCACAAAACAATAATAGTGGGGGACTTCAATACTCCGCTGACAGCACTAGAGAGGTCATCAAGACAGAAAGTCAACAAAGAAAAATGGATTTAAACTATACCCTGGAACAAATGGACTTAACAGATATATACAGAACATTCCATCGAAAAACCACAGAATGTACTTTTTATTCAACAGCACATGGAACTTTCTCCAAGATAGACCATATAATAGGCCACAAAACAAACCTCAATAAATTTAAGAAAATTGAAAATATATCAAGCTGTCTCTCAGACGACAGTGGAATGAAACTAGAAATCAACTCCAAAAGGGACCTTCAAAACCATGCAAACACATTAAACAACCTGCTCCTTAATGATCTTTTTTTTTTTTTATAGCGAGAGAAGCTCTTACTCTGTCACCCAGGCTGGAGTGCAGTGGCATGATTGTAGTTCACTGTAGTCTTGAATTCCTGGGCTCAAACAATTCTCCTGCCTCAGCATCCAAAGTAGCTGGGTACTACAGGTGTGTGCCACAATGCCTGGCTTTTTTTTTTTTTTAATTTTGTAAAGTTGGGGTCTTGCTATGTTGTCCAGGCAGGTCTTGAACTTCTGGCCTCAAGCAATGCTCCCACTTTGGCTTCCCAAAGCACTGGCATTACAGGTGTGAGCTTGGCCTCAACGTGCATAGATATTGGTCAAACCTCAGATACCAAAGCCTAGATTGCAAAAGTTGATTAGAGTGACCTGGAAAAGGACTACAGAATGCCTTTTTCTATAACAAACTGAAGGCTCTCCCCTGCCACCGACCTCCCGCTCCAAAAAAAAAGCCATAACAATAGGTCAACATCTTCTAAAAGCCATATCTGAACTATTTCTAGTAAAAATGGTTTGGATTGTAATTAAATCATGAAAACAGAAAAGATGCAACTATAGAAGGTTTTCAGGACAGACTAGAAAACACCTTCTGACAGCATTCAGGAGTTAAAGATGGTACTGCTGTAACAGTGGCCGTTTCACTTCGTTTTGTCCTTGGAATTAAATTTGAAATTAGAGACCTAATTCAAAACCAGAAATTACAATGAGAAATAGCCTCTTCTCTGGGACCGCAACACCTTGGAGAGCATTTTGAAAGAGTTTTAGAATCAATACGAAGTAAGAACAAAAATAAACTTATACTCTGTAAATTAACCAGCTAGGTGGCCCCCTTTCTAATCAACTATCTACTGATGAGGACACTTATTGAAGGGACATTTGAAAAAAGAGTCTGGTCATGCAAAGGAAAAGCAAGACAAGAAAAATCCTTCAATTCAGATCAATGAGCATGTATCAAGGAAGGAAAGAACTCAGTGTCTTGCTTTACCCTTAAACACTCAAGGTGAATTAACTATAAATACAGATGGTCAACCTCCTCAATTCCTGGTAAATATGGTGCTACTTTTTCTACATTAAACTCTGCCACCTTTGTTCAACATCTTCCCCAGAGTAAACATACCACACAGGTAGTAGATATTTTAAATAAACTATAGCTTTTTTCTAGCTCTCAGCTCTTATCGGTAACACTTAGACTTTTGACTGAAGAGCATTCCTTCCTGCTCTGTGATACCAACCCCTGCAAATTTAACAGGAAGATACTTACCTTGCAAATGGAATTGTTATATGATATGTACACTCAAGGGACTGTTACTGGAGGCTTTAGAGAACTCCTTTGCTTATAATTGGGGTATTTCTGATATGGTTGTACTTTTGCCTTCTCTATTATGTTTGATGCACATTGCAAATAAAGATCTTGAGACTATACTTGACATCCTATGGGCTAAACATTCCACTGAAATAGGAAAAATAATTGGAGCAGAACCTACTAAATTTCAGATAGATCTTAACAAACTGCTGTAATTATTTCCACACTATCCCTTGAGGCCAAAAGCAAAAGAAGGACTCAAATCTATACTTAAAAGACATTTATCCAAAGGCCTTCTCATATCCTGTGCTAGCTACTACAATATGCTTGTTCTGACAGGAAAGATACCAAGTGGATGAGAATATTGACTTGTCTAAGACACCAAGGCCTCCAACAGCATTGTTATTCTTCAATGTGGTAGCCTCTAACCCAAAACCAATAATGTCGTTCATTCTGTCTGAAACCTCTTGCTTCACCGTAGTGTATCTTTGCTCCATATTTCTGCAGTGTGCCTCTAGACCAGGGCAGCCAATATCTTTTTGCCTTTACTTGTGGAAGACAGCACAGACCTGGAAAGTTATGTTCTAGAGATTTTAAAACGTGATATTTTCCCTAGGTCTTAAAGACTGAAAAGATCGAAATTTCTCTTGTGATTCATGTTGCCGTTCACTGCTGCAATACTCTAAGTCCTGCCTTTCACTTGCCTTTACCAGAAGAAGGGGAAACCTCATGATTGTCTTACCTCATTTAGTGAACATCCTGTGTCTCACTCTGATTTATTAGAGACTCCCACTGAGAACCCTGACCTTGAATTATTGGTTGGTGAGTCATGCTTTAGAGCTGAAAATGGAGATCAAGCAGAATGTGCTATCACCAAATTAAGCAGTCCTCTGGAATATAGCTCTCTACTTGAGGCAAAATAAACTCAGATGGCAGAACTTCTTGCCCTTAGTAGAGCTTATCAACTAGCCAAAGAACAGAGAGTAAACATATACAGTCAACCCGTATGATGTGGGCTGTGCACTCCTGGATTCAACCAAGCATGGATTGAAAATATTCAGAAAAAAACAATTCCACAAAGTTCCAAAAAGTAAAACTTGAATTTGCCGTGCCTGAGTACTCAGTGAATCCACTCAAATGCAGTAATGTGTTGGCATGATATTAGGTACGTAATCTAAAATCTCTATAATCTATAATTTCTATAATTAGATCTATAGGTATGTAATCTCTGGTAATCTAGAGATGATTTGAAGGATGTGGGAGGATCCGCTTAGGTTATATGCAAACACTGTATCATTTTATATAAGGGACTTGAGTATCCATGAATCTTGGATTAGTGTTTTATAATGGTACTGGAAGGAACTATGTTAGCCCCCCCCCTTTTTTTTGCCCTTCCATCTCTTCCTCCGTGTGAGAACACAGCCTTTGTCCCCTCCAGAGGATGAAGCATCAAGGTGCCATCTTGGATGGAGAGACTTGGACCCTCAGCAGACACTGAACTCGACAGTGCCTTGATCTTGGACTGGAGGTTTTATTGGATACACAATTCATTGCTATAGTAAATGATTATAAGACCTAAAGTAAGTTTTAGTAAACTGAGGAAAGATAGAACATTGGTCAAAGTTACAGCTTTATTTCAAAATACGTCCATGGGTGCAGTCCATCTGGTTGGACTCACCTTTGCTCTGAGTCACGGGCTCCAGGCAGGTGTGATATGCACAAACTCACTTTCTCTAATCTTTTCCGCCTCACCCCTTTGCTTTTTCTTTTGATCATTACTCTCCTCATTTTTTCCTTGTGACATTTTTCTTACCAACTTTAAATATTTAGGGTAAGTTATTGCGCACTCTGATGTATGCATGCCCACGTACACGCTTTTTTTCTAAGTGAGAATCACTTCCTTTGCAATGACTTCCCTGACTTTTTTTTTTTTTGGTCTTTGATATACTCCTTCTGTAGTTTACTTTTGTGACACTCTGCACCTCTCTCTCCTATCATTTGTCCTAGTTGCAATTTTGTACTTATTTTTTGATGATCTGATTAACATTTTCCTCCTTCAGTAGGCTGGAACTACGTCTGCTTTTTTCATGATTTAGCACCAAGCTTGATTCAACATATTATTACTGAATTAATGAAATAAAAGTATTGCAATCATCTAATTATGGTAGTTCCCTATTTTCACATCTCTTTCCTCATTAGGCAGTACTCAGAAGCCAGGGTTGAGCCTGACACACAGTGGATGTTGAATAAATGTCCGTTGTTGAAATGAACCAGTTGTATCTGTCTAGTGTTGTTCATTATCCCATTCTTAGGGGGAGCATGAACCATTGAAGTACCACCGTACCTGACCAAGGAGACGCAGATGAAGAATTACAAAGGAAAGATGTGGCTGCATCAGAGAAGCCTGCTCAATTTTTTGCAGAAGATGAATGATTAATTCATCACCTGCGGAGACACTGGACTTATAATCATTTCTTTCTAAGGCGATTTTACAAATAACTGGTCAGTTAAGAAACTGGGAAATATTCATTATAATATAGTGAAGAAGTTGGTCCAGATATTAGAGATCTGGCTTCTCCTCTCTATTTTGTCTTTAGCTAAAGATAGGCAAAACTTTTTCACTCTCCGGACTTCAATGTTCTCATCTTAAAGGTTTTGGGACAAAAGTGTCTTAAATTTCTAACCTGAAAATTCTCTTGCCTTGTGAAGGGTGTGACATTTGGGTTTTTATTTGACTTATTTTAGCCACACGTTCTTGCAGGTTTCATTTCATGGTCTGAAAAAGAGGAGCACTTCTAAGCAAGTATTTAGAAGATAGACTATTTCTGGTGTAAAACATGGCCAATAAAACTTAAGTGTAATCAAATTCTCCATGTATTTTCATGTTCAACTTGTCTTCTCAAGCTAACTCACCACAGATCATTCTTTATGAAGATATTTATCAATTAATCATATACCTCCTGAATTCTCTGTAAGTATGATGCATGGTATGTGTCTTATGAATTATTTTCTCTAACCCAGTAGGGGAGCATGGTAGTGTAGTGTGTGGACTAGGTTCAAATCTCAGCTCTGGCACTCACTAGCTGTCTTATCATGACAATGGATTTTATTGACTGTAAATCCCAATTTCTTCATCCAATAAAGGATGATGATGATATCTGCATAATGTAGCCTTTGCAAGGATTGCAAACATTAAAGCAGAGCAGGAGAACGTGCACATGACTGAGCTCCCATTATGTTCCTGGCACTACAGGTCCATAGCAGGTGCTCAGTCAGCACAGGTCCTTCACCTTCTGCTGCACGATAAGGGTTTTGTTTGTTTTTTTGAGACGGAGTTTCACTCATCACCCAGGCTGGAGTGCAATGGCATGATCTCGGCTACTGCAACCTCTGCCTCCCTGCAACCTCCCCCTCCCAGGTTCAAGCGATTCTCCTGCCTCAACCTCCCTAGTAGCTGGGATTACAGGCACCCACCACCATGCCTGGCTAATTTTTGTATTTTTAGTAGAGACGGTACTTTGCCAAGTTGGCCAGGCTGGGCTCAAACTCCTGACCTCAGGTGATCCGTCCGCTTCGGCCTCCCAAAGTATTGAGGTTACAGGCATTAGCCACTACACCCGACAATGAGAAGCTTTTTGAAACAAGCAACCCTCTCTTCTTTGTAAATGCCACCTATAAGCAACAATTTTCAGAGTAGGAGCTTAATATAGGCTGACGGTTGGAGTGAAAGACTGCTGAATACTGAGAGGGAACATAGCATTGAAGAACGCTTTCTTTGAGTAAAGGGAATTAGAAGAGGGATTA
Organism: Rhinopithecus bieti; assembly: GCF_001698545.2. Taxonomy (NCBI): domain Eukaryota; kingdom Metazoa; phylum Chordata; class Mammalia; order Primates; family Cercopithecidae; genus Rhinopithecus; species Rhinopithecus bieti. The sequence continues at coordinate 3,394,974 of NW_016810434.1, forward strand.
AGCCAATAAAATGTAATATCATGGAGACTACACAGAAGATGGGAGCCTTCACGTGCAGGGTGAAATACAGCAGTGGCTGTGCTGTCAGGCTAGACCAAAAAACTATTATCCCATTAAAATGCTTCTCCTCTGGCTCCTTTGCAAGGTGGCAGAGCTGTAAAAATGTTGTGCATTATTTCCTGGCAAATCATGATGGAAATGCTGTGGAATTGTGCATGAGAACTTAAAGGATTCATCACGGTGTATTCCATTAAAATAAACACCAAAGAAAGTAATAATGGTATGCCATTTATTATGCAGTATTGTCAACCTTTTTATATGTTAAATGGAATCTCCACAGGCTTGCTAATGGTATATAGGCCATAAAGCCTTGAAACAATAATGTTTAACTGTATCTGACGTAGTGGAATCTTCTGGTGGTTGCATAAGTGGCCTGGTTTTTACATCTTCTCAGTGAGAATATCAGAAGTGTAACAAAAGGCCTCTGGGATATTCTTTTCAGAACAGGTGACAATCAGTCAACAAATACAAGACTTTGTCCTCGTCATGTATGATAGCATGTGTGCATGGGCAGGCATGATGACACCAGGCCTTTACATTAACAAGCCAAAAAAAATAGAAAAAATAAAGTTGGGACTAAGGTACACAAATTGCCCAAATCTGAACTGAACTTCCTTATTAGGCTTTATTTTGTTTTGCTTCAACAGAGTCTCAAACCAAATTTATTTTTCGTTAATCCCTGGAAAAATAGTACTAATGTGTTGAAAAGAAATAGATAAGAAATGCTAAACTATTTCCAATTATGAGCCTGAAATGAACATACGTTTATTACATGTAAGTGACTGTCATTGATTTTCTTCTCCCACCACTCCCATCTTCATCTTAATTTCCTTCCCTTCTTTGGTTTTATCCTTCCTCTTCTCTTCCCCTTTGTTTTCACTTTTTCCTTTCTCCAAGTTTGAGATACACTTTCTCCTTGTCAAGTGAGTAGCTTCAAAAATATAACAGTCCTCAGCAGAAAGGAATTTCAGAATATCATCGGACCTGAGCTCAGAATTTCAGATTCAATTGCCCTTAAAAGACCACATAGATGATTATAGATCCAACTCCTAAATCTTAGTGCCTCATGCTCAGGGTAAGTGGTAGTGAGGAAAGGTAAATTTCTATAGGGGAGAGCACCTACAAAAATTACCTCCTATAGGTTACATGGTGGGATTCATCCCTGGAATGACAGAAGGATATTCCATTTCAGTTCTCCATGCATATGTGAAGCTATCAGTACATATAATGGTCAGGGCTCCATAGCCTTGGGTGTTAATACTTGGAGTGACTGATCTCATTATAAACCGTAATTTATTGTCTATACTTCCTTCCAACTTCATGAATACTGATTGGTGGGAACAGACCAATGCATTGTAGAATATAATACCAACTGAGTAGTTTCCATGTACAATTTAAACATGTCATAGTATACCATGCCTAATACATTAAACTGTGCATGTGTCAAATGAAAAATTCTCTTATGAGAAATGAGCAAGTATTTATAAAGAATTTGGCTGACGCTATGAGCAAAGACTTTCAAAATAAGGAGCCAAAAGTTTCCTTTTGGACTGTGAACTCTTGCAGTTTTCAATCAAAATGAGCCCAAGTGGAACCTGGGAGAGCAATAATGAATTGTTTAAATTAGATGAATGTACAATAGTATTAAATATCTGGTGGGCCTTAAAGCACCAGAAACAGGAATTCTTTTTGTCATGCAGTAGCAGAACAATTTGTTATTTCAGTAAACACATGAATCAGTTCCAGCAGGATAGATGGATATTGTTTGAAGATGGATCAGGGTTTTTTCAACTTAAAAAAATAGCAAAGGTGGTTTCTGTTAAAGTTGTTGCAGGGAAAATTCCCAGTGACCCAATCCTTGTTCCTATATTTGTTAAAGGAGTATAAATATCTTGTGGTTAGAGATGGTGTAGGAAAGAGGGGGACATAGTCGGTAATCAATAAATTGCAGTTATAATAATTAAGAAAGCATTTGCCTGGTAAATTCAGAGTATTAACTAAATTGCAGGGGCAAATTAAAATTGCGAAATATGCCTATCTGACACCACTTGTTTGCAATTGATTGGATCATTTAAATAATGCATATGAATAAATAGAGCCCTTTCCTACAGTGCATAACAAGGCAAAACTTGACCAGATTCCATCCATGTGTATTTGGCAATACTTTATAATATTGAGCACTCCTAGACCTAGTTAGGAGAGAGAGACAGTGCAGTGCTGGAGTCCAGCCGCTGGGTTTCAAACTCCACCTCCACTGCTAACTGGCTGGGTGCATTTAGCTCACCTCTCTGTGCTGCCCAGCTCATTTCATCTGAGAAGCAAGGGACAATCATGGCACATATTTCATAAATCTGCAGCTAGGATTAAATCTAATCCTTGCAGAGCAGGTAGAGTTAGGAAGTGCTCAATAGATGCTTATTACTTTAAGTGTTCTTAGTCTAAGAGAGATTCGGGCAGTAATGGAAGGTTAGAAGAGTCTACCTTGATAATGTAGGATAACTTTCCATCTTGGGGGCATTTTAGAAGATAACTGGCCATGGAAAGAGATGGAAAACTACTAAATGTAACCCTTTATTATTCCACGTAAACTGAAAAATGTCAAAGGTACTTGAGATTTCCTCTCCTCCCATCCAATGTCTCTAACCCTAGAAAGGAAAAATTTAGAAGCTTTATCGAATCATCGATACACGGATAGGTTTAGCAATGATTGGGGGATCTAAGAGCTGATTGATTAGAAACACACAACTTTTGTCACCTAACAAATTAAGTTGGCTTAGTATGGAGGGGAACACTTCAGTGAGTCTAGGCTGAAGTCCAAGATCTCCCTTTAATGCAGAGAACAGATGGTGGAACGATAAGTCCAAAGACCATTAACGTCTTGCAGATATTCTTGACTTCCATAATTCTGCCAGAATCATCAGTAGTTCATGCACATGAGTCTGTTCCCCCTTGAGAGTTCAGACAGGATGTGTTCTCATTAAGTTAAAGATAAAAAGATTAGGTTCACTGGAGAAAATGTTTTGTGGGTATCTTCAATTAAAATCTCTGCAGTTTATAACTATATATTTAATTTCCTCCCACAGAGACTAGTAAAGAACTACAACACCTTGGAGTCCCACGAGCATTTTATGACATGAGGAGCCCATGAAACAGATTGGAAAAAGGGGAAAGCCTGCAGAATAGATGGCAACTTCACTAACATCTTTATTTATTTTTTTAAAATTGTATCTATTCCCATGCTCTAATGATCTAGAATTTTCAGCGAATCCCTGGGAAACTTAAAGAATGCTGTGAGAGCATTCTTGTTTAAATATTTAAGAAAAGAGACATTTACTTTCATAAAGAAGAACATATGGCCTTGTTTGTTACTGTGAATCCTTGGTTCTAACTACTACTGTCACCCAGGCATGTGTTCCCAACATTAACCTTTGTCTGAACTATTCTTATCCCTATGTAGGTGTATTCTATATCTGTATCTTCCATTAAGCCTTCAACTAACCATTTAACACACACACACACACACACACACACACACACGCACACACAAATTGGCCCCAAGTATTTTTAGGTTTCAAGCCTCTTATTTTTCATGTGTTAGACTCATGGACCTTATATGTAAGTATATTTTCTGCACCTGCTGTCTGCCCAGACCCCTCCCTTAATTGACCTGAGGTCTCTCCTCTCTCTGATTGCTGAAGGGTGAAATGATTTTCTATACTGTGGTGATTACAGAAATGTATGATTGAAATTTATTATATGTCAATGATGTCCTGGTTTTTTAATAACAGGATTTATCCTAATAACCTTGAAATAAATAAAATACAACATTCATCTTTTGTGGTTTACTAAAAAATAGCTGTTAATGGACCCTGTATCCCCTTTAACATTTTCTTCTTTTTTTACTTTGTTCATACACCTCTCCATGGAAACCACAAACATTAATTGAAAAAAAATGGTATTAGTTTTCTTTGAGATAATAAAATTTTAATATGTTGTAATAAGTAAAGGGGAAAATAAGTTTATGAAACAAATTACTATTAGAAACTTGTTTTCGAAGAGTTTTTCTTTCCCATTACATGATGGATGAATTTACATACACATACAGGCAAAAAAGCTGTAATCCTAAATTGTTTGGTTCTGATAAAAAAGATCATCTTTAGGAAATTAAATGTTGGGTAGATAAATCTATATATATATGACCAAACTGATCAAACTATTATAAAATCAATGATCTTAAGACTTAACATGATTATATATGAAAATAATTCCTGCACATCCATTGTGAAAATTTAGTCTTTCTCCAAGCTCAGTGCCTAATCCCACTCAAGGATGACCACTTGGAGTGGAGCCTTGTCAATACCCAAACATGTTCTTTGCATGTTGTGCACATATAAACACACAAGTATGAAGTTTATATATCAATCCTCTCTTTTAGAACAGAAACAGGAGTACAGCAGATAGCATTGTTCTGACCTAGACTCTTTAAAAAAAACTCTATGAACAAATATGGAAGCACGTTCTGCTTTTTGAACAATTTTTTAGGTGATTATATGGTGTAGCCTACATATATTCTCTATACCGTATAAAAGGAGTGGTCAGATTATGGCCGCAGAGCTACGGCCTGTTTTTCTAAATAAAACTTTATTGGAACACAGCCACATCCATTTATTTATTGTTTTCTATGGCTGCTTTTGCACTTCTATGACAGAGTTGAGTAGTTGCAACAGACAGAGACTGTACGTCCCACAAACCTGAAGTATTTCCTGTCTGACCTTTTAAGAAACTGTTTGCTGATCCCTGCAACATACAGTAGTCTCTTGGGATTTCAGGACCCCTAAATACCAAAATCCGTGCATGCTCAAGTCCTTTTCTCAGCCCTGGGTAATCCATAAAAAGAGGGCCCTCTGTGTGCCCTGGTTTTGCATCCTGTGGATATGTGAAATGGGTTGAAAAAAATCCACATGTAAGTGGACTTGTGCCGTTGGAATCCATATTGTTCAAGGGTCAACTTTAATATGATATGACGGGAGATATGATGTATAGAAAAGTGCGCATAAGTACACAGCATGATGAACATTAACAAACTGAACATACCCATGTCACTGGCACCCAGATCAAGAAACATAATCTTGCCAGCATCTTCTCCAACTTGCTTCTAGTCAATATCGGCAGTATTTTTGTAATATTCCATTGTTTGTTTGGATGGATCTTAATTTGTTAAATTATTTCCTTAATCATGGGAACTTTAATGATTTCTTTTTGGTTACATACGATGCTTTATTTAACACCTTCATACCTATTTTTTTATACTTTAGGGGCTATATATGCAGGATAATTTACTAGAAGCAGAATTTTGGAGTCAAAGAAAATGAACATTTAAAATTATAATTATTGCCATGTTGCACTCTAAAGAAGTTTTACCACTTTCATACACTACAGCGGAGTATCAGAAGGCCTTCCACACTAAATGAGCCAATAGTTTAATCTTTGCCTTCTGCTAATTGGAAATTGTGTTTCATTTTAACCTTCATGTTCTCTGTTTTAATTTGGAGTGAGATTATGTATTTTTTCATTTGTTATAAATTTTGTTTCTTTGGGGGGAGGTAATTTTATGACAACTTTTTCAAATTTTCCTGTAGTAATTGATTTGTTAGATGTTTTGTCCTTTGTAAGGGAGAATGGTTTATTTACAGTTTTTTAGGTTAATACTCATTGTATCCAATCTGCAAACATTTTTATTTAGGGATGAACAAAGCTTTTATTCATGATTCATTTGACTTTCCTCTGTATATGTGACTATTTCTCAGTTCTCATTCCTAATGCTGTATGTTTATGTTTTATTGTTTTGTTTCTTTATATACATTTCTTTTCTCAAGAAGAAAAGCTCTTGGATCCATTTACTTATTTAATAGTGTTTTTTTGTTCTAGTAATTTGTTGTTTTAATTTTCCAAATTACTTTCTATACTCTGCTTTCTTTGGATTATTTTACTGTTTACCTCTTCATCTTTTTAATGTTAATGATTAACTCAATTATTTAAATTACTTTCTATTTAGAAATTTAATATTTAAAGCTATGAATTTTCCTACAATGCTGTTAGCTGGCTGCAGCACTAAAATTCTGATACTTAGTGCAATCAATTTTCATATTTCCTAGATATTGTGTAATTTGACTTTTGATTTTCCTCAGCCAAAGATTATTTTAAAAGTTTTCAGAAACATCAGTGGTTTGATATTTTTCTTATCTATTTGCATTATTAACTTCTAAATTTTTTAAATGTTATCTGAAAATGTATATAGGAGGCCAATTTGGGGTGTATGTTGAAGCTTTCTTGTGGCAAAACATATGACCAGTTAAAAACAACGTTCCTCAGGCATCTGAAAAGAAGATTATATGCTCTAGTTTCACAATGTACAGCCTGATATGTCTATTACATCGAACATATTAAGTAATTTTAAGCTCTAATATTTTATTTTGTTCCACTTTATTTTTGATGGCTGGAGACCAATGAGAAAAACATCCTAACTGGTTCTGTACTTCCATCTCTCTCTTGTTCTTGCTTCATAAATGTTTATGTTTTCTTGTGTGATGATTTATGACAGATCTTTACTGTGGATTGCACCTTCCATCATTATTAAGTACACTTCATTTCACTTATTACCTTACGCTTTGCATGCAGCTAGGACTAATAATAATAGTTGACTCCTGATTTCATTTTGTTTCCATTTGCTAGTATAATCTGTTACTATCTATCACTTTTCTTTCAAAATTTCTGAGACTTTTATTTGTGTCTCCTGTGTACAGCATGTGGATGGATTTCATGCCTTATGAAATCTGAGAAATATTTTCTTTTAAAAAATGAGTTCATCTTATTAACACTTATTGATATGAAAGTAATATTTGGTATATTCTTTTAACTTCTGCTTTTAGTGTTTTCTGCATTGTGGCACATCTTTGTGTTTTCTTTGCTTTGGGCATGGGCGTGTATTCTGTCTGAGAGCCTAGAAAGTGTATGTTCTGTTTTCAATTTTGTTATTAATATTGTTGCTGTTTGTTTCCATTTTGTTGTTGTTATTGCTTTTTAACTATACATTTATCCCTATATTCCTTCAGCTACGAAACTGAAGGAGTGAATGAAACTTATTAAATGATAATCATACATTTAACCCTATATTCTTCAGCTATGAAACTCTGGCAGTATCTAGTGCTGTCCCATTATGAAAGTCAAAATTATTAGTGCATATGTCTTTCCTTTTACTGCCATTTACTTTTCCTGACCTTTCACTCTTGACCTGCTTCTTTTCTGCAGGGGAACCCCACCCCTACCTTTCATTTTCTAACTTCTGCCTCTTTCCAAGTACCATGACCTCACCATAAGTCCCTATGTGATTGTTTTTATACTTTAAATAATATACTCAAATGTATATTTCTTGGTTTTCAGTATTAAGCAGTAATCATTGGGTTCTTGTTATGAGACATGAGCTAATCAACAACTTATCTGTCACTTTTTTCCAAAAGTTGAATCGGTGTTCTCATCATTTTATCCACATTTCACCAAATTGTTATGCCTAGTTTTCATCGACTGTGGGTTAGAGTTGTAGCTATTTGGGGGGCTATTTTTGTATGTATATACATTATATTTATGTATTATATCCATATAAAAATGGTACATTTATATAAGTATAAAACTTTACATAGTTTTACATGACATAAGTAGAGTGCACATGTTATACAATATATTTTATATCATGTACAATTATATATTATATAAGACATTATCTCTTTATGTTTTTTGACTGTTTAAAATTTACCATTTTAACCATTTTAAAGTATACAATTTCATGGCATTTTGGACATTCACAGCATTGTGCAACCCTTACTACTATCTAACTTTACAACATTTCATCCCTTTGAAAGCGGTCACTCCCAATTTCCCCCTCCTCCCAGGCCCTGACAACCACTAATCTGCTTCCTGTCTCTCTCAATTTGCCAATACTGGATGTTCCATTTAAATAGAACTATACAGGTGGGTGGATCACCTGAGGTCAGGAGTTCGAGACTAGCCTGACCAACATGGAGAACCCCCGTCTCTACTAAAGTTATAAAATTAGCTGGGCGTGGTGGCACATGCCTGTAATCCAAGTTACTCGGGAGGCCGAGGCAGGAGAATTGCTTGAACTCGGAAGGTGGAGGTTGTGGTGAGCCGAGATGGTGCCATTGCACTCCAGCCTGGGCAACAAGAGTGAAACTCTGTCTCAAATAAATTAAGAAAGAAAGAAATAAATGGAATTATACAATACATAGACTTTGGTGTATGCCTTTTTTTACTTAGTACATGACTCAGTAGTTCCACTCCTAGGCATATATACAAAAAAATTGAAAACAGATTTTCAAACAAAACTTGTACACAAATGTTTATAGCAGGACTCAATAGCCAAAAAGTGAAAACAACCCAAATTTCCATCAACTGATAAATCGACAAACAAAAATGTGGCATATCCATACAATGAAATGTCATTTCACCATAAAACGAATTAAAGTATAGATACATGTATGACTTGGATGAATCTTTTTTTTTCTTATTTATTTATTTATTTACTTTAAGTTCTAGGGTACATGTGCATAACGTGCAGGTTTGTTACATATGTATATTTGTGCCATGTTGGTGTGCTGCACCGACTTGGATGAATCTTAAAAAACACCATATATTTCTTATTGCATTAGTAGAAATGACTTGCATATGAATAGAAATTTTATATATCTGTCTGGAAGACTTTGGCTTTTATGTTCCGGAAGCCTAAAGCATTAGAGGAAAAGATTAAGGAAGGGGAATAATGAGCTCCACATCCTTCCACCCTCTCTCCAGACTGGAAACAATTTCCCCAGGAGCTGAGAACTGATGAGGCTGAGAAGAGTGGCTGAGAGAGAAGAGTTTATGCGTACTGGAGAAAGGGGCTCTGTGCCCCACTTCCTCACCAGAGTCCTGAGCGTACAGCAAGACCCCAGGAGCAATGGAGGACTCAAGATCAGGGAAAATGTATGCCTCTTTCCCACACAGAACTGAGGAAAGTGACCGACCTCCTCTAGGGTGTGCTGCCTGGTGCCGCACAGCAATGGCCAACCTGACCTCAACATGCTGGCCATGCCCTTAGGAGTCACAGGAGAGCATCAGAAGAGCCAGATGAAAATGCACAAATGGGCACAGGGTCCCCTAGCAGCAGCATCCTGTGTGTCTCCATGACTGACAATCTTTGAGACATGAGAGTAATCATTTCCTCTGTGGACAGATGAATTCACTTCTAGGTGTCTCCCCCTGCTTCCCCATCTCCTATACACAAGACGATGCAAACACTCACATCCTGGATACTACACAAACCTTGGAACTTGGACATGAAGGGAAACGTCTGAGACAAACCAGAGTCAACTGAGATGAGTTTCCCACCACTTCACTGCCTGGGGTTTTAATTGTTAGAGAAACACAAAGACAATGATAATTTTAAAGAGTATTTATTATCCATCAACTGATAAATGGACTAACAAAATGTGGCATATTCATATTTAATGATAATTGTTTTAAAGATTTATTTTTTAAGAGCAGTTTTAGGTTCACAGCAAAATTCAGCAGAAGCTTCAGAGAATTTTCACGTAACCCTCCCCCCACACATTCTGAGCCTCTTCCCACACTGACCTCCCCGACCAGAATGTACACGTACTGAAACATCACGTATCCATTTACCACGTGAATTTGTACAGGTATTATTTATTAATTAAAAATGAATTGAAAAAACAAAACAAAAAAGAAAAGAAATTGCTGAACCTACATTGACACATCATTGTCATCAAAAAGACCATAGTTTATATGAGGGGTCACTCTCGGTGCTATGCATTGTGTAGGTTTAGGCAAATGTGTAACGACATGGGTCCACCATTATAGTCATCCAGGGTCGTTTCACCGCCCTAAAAATCCTCAGCGCTCCACTGATTCAACCCTCCCTCCTCCCAACCCCTGGCAACCACTGCTCTTTTTACTGTCTCCATAGTTTTGCCTTTTCCAGAGTGTCATACAGTTGGAATTATACAGTATGTAGACTCTTCAGACTGGCTTCTTTCATTTAGTAATGTACACTGTAATTTCTTTCATGTCTTTTCATGAATTGATAGATCACTCTTTTTAGCACTGCATAATATTCCACTGTCTGCATATACCACAGTTTATTTATTCACCTACTGAGAGATGTCTTGTTTGCTTCCCAGCTTTGGCAATTATTAATAAAGCTGTTATAAACATCTGCATGCAAGTTTTTGTGTAGACATGTTTTCAACTCTTTTGGGTAAATTCCAAGGAGCACAATGGGTAGATCCTATAAGAGTATGTTTAACTTTGTAAGAAACTACCAAAGTGTGTCACAAAATGGTTGTATTATTTTGCATTCCCACATCCCAGCAAGCACTTGGTGCTCTCAGTATTCTAGATTTTAGCCATTCTAATAAGTATGTATTGGTACCTCATTGCTATTTTAATTTGCATTTCTAAGATTGCATATGATGTGGAGCATCTTTCCATATGCTTATTTGCCATCAGTATGGACTACTTTTTCACCACTTTGTTGAGAGGGGCCTTACCTATCAGAGAAAATAAAGAGAATAATTTTTTTAGCAACTGGGTTTGCATCCTTAGACTTTTCTACACGTGCCAACAGGAACAGAGTTCTTTCTTCAATTTTCATTTTATTCTTATTGTTGTTTCCTCTTGCTTTCAAAGAGAAAATTGGAATAGACAGACTTTATCCTACCGTCTTTAACTGGAAGCTCCAGTTAAAACATTAACTATTTTAAATACATCAGATTAAAACAAAACATTGATATCAAAAGTTTTGGTAAGAATAAGGAAAAGTAATACTGTTAAGGTCAAGTTCTTGGGCTGTCTAAAGGGTCTTGTTTGATTTTCCAAACTTTGACAGCAGGAGAATTTATTTGGGAATAAACAATTAGCCGCATGGACAAAGGCTCATCATGTATCACTTGCAAATGGAAAAGAATGAAACTGACGCCTATAAAGATGTCCTGCTTCACGACCGGAAGTCTAGTTGGCCAGGGTGACCACGGTTGGGAGATTATATCAGGTTAAGCTGCTATTTGAAAGAGGAGTATAGCCGGGCGCAGTGGCTCAAGCCTGTAATCCCAGCACTTTGGGAGGCCGAGACGGGCGGATCACGAGGTCAGGAGATCGAGACCATCCTGGCTAACACAGTGAAACCCCCTCTCTACTAAAAATACAAAAACTAGCCAGGCACAGTGGCGGGCGCCTGTAGTCCCAGCTACTCGGGAGGCTGAGGCAGGAGAATGGCGTGAACCCAGGAGGCAGAGCTTGCAGTGAGCTGAGATCACGCCACTGCACTCCAGCCTGGGTGACAGAGACTCCATCTCAAAAAAAAAAAAAAAAGAAAAGAAAAGAAATGATATGAATTCATTAAAATATGTTAAGACTTGCTTTATGGTCCAGCATATGGAAACTTTTTAATAAATGTTCCATGTGTAACTCAAATGAACATGTATTCTGCTGTTTTGAGGTAGTTGTTCAATATATATCCATTAGGTCAAATTTGCTGATTATATTAATCATATTTTCTATATCCCTAGTGATTTGGGATAGAGATGGTTATCTGCTTGTTCTATCACAAGAGAGATGTGTTCAATTCTCCCTTAACTGAAAAGAACCTATTGAATACCCAGCACAATGACTAAAAATAGACCAACACCAACACACATCAGTATGAAATTTCATAGCACTGTGGAAAAAGAGGAGTGCCTAAAAATTCCCAGACAGAATTTAAAAAATTGTATACAAAGGATGAAAAACCAGCATAGCACTGAATTTCTCAATAGCAATGAGAAAATGAAGTAATGCCTTGACAACTCTGAAGGAAAAGTATTTCCAATCTTGACTTTTATACCTGGACAGTCCATAATTATGGAGACCAAGTACGGTGACTCATGCCTATCACCCTAGCACTTTGGGAGGCCGAGGTGGGTAGGTCACCTGAGGTCAGGCATTCGAGACCAGCCTGGCCAACATGGTGAAACCCTGTCTCTACTAAAAATACAAAAATTAGCTGGGTGTGGTGGCAGGTGCCTGTAATCCCAGCTACTCAGGAGGCTGAGGCAGGAGAATCACTTGAACCCGAGAGGTGGAGGTTGCAGTAAGCCGATCGCACCACTTCACCCCAGTCTGGGCAAAAGAGCAAAACTCCATCTCAAAGAAAAAA
>NW_016810434.1:3410673-3415989 GCF_001698545.2 Rhinopithecus bieti
TTTTTTTTTTTTTTTTTTTCTTTCTTATGGAGTAGGCTATAGTCTGCTGCTTCTTTCAAAGGGTCTGTGAATTCTTTCAGTTTTCCTGTTAAGTTCCGGCATCGCCTCCTGGAATAAAGCTTACAGTGTGAATCTCTATATGCTGTTCTGTCCTTCTGGATGAGGGAGGCATACTAACACTGCCTTCAATCTGCTGTCCTGGAAAAAATAACAATTTTTCATTTTTAATACGTGTATTTTTCTTATTATTGTTATTATTATTATTACTACTAAATCATGAGAGTTCATTATGGATTCTAGATAAATACTTTTAATAAATATATAATTTGCCAATTTTTCCCCAAGTCTGTATCTCATCTTTTTATTTTCTTTACAGCACCTTTTGAAGGCCAAATGATTATCATTTTTATAAAGTATAGCTATCAGTCTGTTTTTTTCATTTGCACTTTGTGTGTTTTGAAAACTATTTGCTTAATCCAAGGTCAGAAAGATTTCCTGTTACATCTTCTTCTAGAAGTTTTGTAGGTTTAAGGTTTAATTCTACAGTCCAATTTATGTGTGATGGTTGTTTCTATGTGTCAATTTGACTGCAACATAGAGTACGCAGATATTTGATTAATCATTATTCTGGGTATGTCTGTGAGGGTGTTTCTGGATGAAATTAACATTTGAATCTGCAGACTGAGTAAAGCAGATTGCTCTCCTCTATGTGGGTCAGCCTCATTGAATCTTTCAGAGATCTAAATAGAACAAAAACCTGGAGTAAGGAGAATTTGCTTTATCTGCTATTATATTATATACAATAAATAATAAAGATAACATAAAACATTTACATTAAAAGTGAAAAGACACTAGAGAAAAATTCATGAAGCAAAAAGCAGATTCTTTGAACAGATCAATAAAATTTATAATCTTTAGCCAAACTGATTACAAAATCAAGAGATGATTCAAATAATTCAAAACTCAGGAAAGAGAGAACATCTGCAGATCCTACAGATGTTAAAGCAAACTTCGGCAAACTTTTTCCAAAAACAGGTCAAAAGTAAATATTTTAGACTTTTGAGGCCATACACAGTCTCTGTTGCATATTCTTGTAATTTTGTTTATTTTAGAACCCTTTAGAATGTAAAATAATTTTTACCCCATTGAGTATGTAAAAACAGGTAGTGAGACTAATCTGGCCAACCCCACATTAAAAAGATAATAAAGAATAGTTATGAACAGATTTAGGCCAGTAAAAGTAGTAAAGTAAATAAAATGCACAAGGTATTTCTGATAGAAAAACGTCCAATGTTTATTCAAGGAGAAATTGATAACAGGATTGATTACATATCTATTACCAAGATGGAATTTGTAGTTAACAACCTTCCAGCAAAGAGAACTTTAGGCCCAGATGACATCATTGGCAAACACTAGCAAACACCAAAAGAAGAAATAGCATCAGTGATACACAAATTCTTCCAAGAAATAAAATTTTGGAATTTCCAATTCATTTTATAGGAGGGGAAAAAAAGGCCTACTGAACAATATCCCTCAAGACTCTTACATTAGTTTCCTCTGGCTGCTATAGCAAATTACCACAAACATAATGGATTGCAGCAAAAAAAGTTATTCTTACAGTACTTGAGGTCAGAAGTATAAAATCCTTATCGACAGGCCTAAATCATGATGTTGGCAGAGCTGTACTGTCTCTGGAGGTTTTAGGGGAAATTCATTCATTGCCTCTTCCCAAAAGGCTTCGTCCTGTTAAAAAGAGCTTCCTGGTAAATGAATCTCATTTGTATGGGTGTCCTCCCCTATTCCACACTGACATATTACTCTGAAATTAGGCTTTAATTACTTCTTAAACTTGTAATTGATTTTTTCCTTATTCAATTGTAGGCTGATGTCCCTTTTCTTCTGCGCTTTGCTAAAAGTGAAATAACTCTTATGTCTCATCTGTCCTCTTAGTTTACTTTGGAAATCAGTTTACTTAGTTGCCTTGTAACCTTAGCTCTGTGATAAGCTCAAGAAAAATACTGATTTTTCAAATTATTCATCTTTTTTTGATTTTAGGATGGTGATGACATTCTTCACAGTTTCTTACCTACTAAGCAGAAACAAAAGTCTACACTTAGTTAAAAAAAAGTTGCTCTTTGTCACATGACTGAAGGGGAAAGAAAACAGAAAAGAAGAAAAAAATAATAATTGCACAATTTCTGAAAGGAAGGGATTAGTGTAATTACATTCCATTTGAAGAAGTAAAAATACCATATGTTTTCTGCAATTACATATTCAAAATTATTTAACTTAATTCAATGGTGTAGTCTGAAAGTGAAGAACACCTATATAACTATCAAAATTTAAATTAACACAAATCTTATATAAGCATCAAGGAAAACAAAGTTTATATTGAATACAAGTAATTAAACTACATATGTACTATTTTAATCATGTGTGTCCCTACCTTAACAACACTGACAAATAAAAATCTATGATGGTTGATCTTCATCCAAGAGACTAAAACATACATTTATGCAATTGAAGTTATTTGGAAAACAGATGACAAATCAAATTAAGTAGTAAAATATGGTAACGATCCCTGCAAAGCTCCCTGTGGAAAATAAACTGGTACTAACAAGGAGAAAAGAAAATTTGTTTTCTTTTAACAATTATTAGAATGAGAAACGTTATTGAGAAAATGTTTTATAGTTTATATTCTCTGTTCTTGTACTTTTCTAGACAGGTAAGTATCAACAAATTATTTAGCACCATAGAGTTCAAAATATAGAGGTGTAAAATTGTTAAAATACTTATTTCACATATTATTAATTGGTATGCAAAAACACTTTGCAATTTAAAACATGCTTTAAAACTGTAATTAAAAATAAGTAGAGATAGGCTGGGCGCGGTGGCTCAAGCCTGTAATCCAAGCACTTTGGGAGGCCAAAATGGGCGGATCACGAGGTCAGGAGATCGAGACCATCCTGGCTAACATGGTGAAACCCCGTCTCTACTAAAACACACACACACACACACACACACACACACACACACACACACACACACAAACTAGCCGGGCGAGGTGGCGGGCGCCTGTAGTCCCAGCTACTTGGGAGGCTGAGGCAGGAGAACGGCATGAACCCGAGAGGAGGAGCTTGCAGTGAGCTGGGATCCAGCCACTGCACTCCAGCCTGGGTGACAGAGCAAGACTGTCTCAAAAAAATAAAATAATAAAAAAAAAAAAAAAAAAAAAAAAGAAGTACCACTGATACTTTTCTTGATGCCTTTGGGTGGAGATTGTGGTGAGATGAGGTCATTGTGAGCAGTGTGCGTGTCTTCTTTCTTTCAACGGCTTTTAATCTATACATTCCCTGAGGGAAGATAGTGTCCTCTACCTTTTTTTAAGTACATTCTGAGATGTGCTAGGGAAAGGTTTGCACTCAGTAGTCAGCTGTCCAAAGAGGAGAAGCAGTAAGTTCAGTGATATTTTGCCTCATCTGATGTGCGCAGTTGGTATCCCTGATGACATTCCAATGGGTCCAAGTCAAGCAGCCAGTTGATAACATTTACATAGCCTCTGATGGCACAGAGAGACACCAGAGACTCACGTGGAGGAAGACTGATGCAGCAGAATGGGTGAGTGCTTGAAGCTAGGCAGACCTGTGTTCAAATCCCAGCCCCAGCACTTATTACCTCTATGGCCTGGAATGAGTTATGAAATCACTCTGATTTCTAGATTTCCCCGCAAAATAGAGACAAAAATTCTATCCCAAATTCTTCAATTAAATCAAGACTAGTATTGAGTACCTACTATGTACTAGAGTCAATTAGGAGAGACACTTTCTGTTATTCCTTCAACAAATATGTTGTGAACCTACTATGTGCCAGGCACTAAATTGAGTGGAAAAAAAAGACTGCAGGAAAATGTGATAAATATAATTATAGGTGTTTTACTTATTTTTGAGGTTTTAAGATTTTAAGATTGAATGAGGGCATATAAAAGAGTCTTCTATCTTGGAGGGATCCACAAAGACTTGAATAGGGGAGCTGCTGGTGCTCAGTTTTGAATAAGGCAAAGGAATATTCCAAGCAGGGACCTGACAAGGCTCCCCCAGTGAGTCTGTAATGGAGACACCTACCTCCCCAGGGAGGGGCTTCTGGACTCGTAATCCAGTGCTCTTTTTCATTGCCACGTTCTGCATCTTGGTTTGAGTTTTAAATGATTAAATGCCAGATGTGATAGTATAAAGGTATTAAGGAAAGAAAGTGTACAATCACTAATGAATCACATGTGAAGAATTGTTTAAAACGAAGCCTTCCATCAGCCTCGCATAGCCAGGATTGACATTCTGATGCTCTCTTAAAATGATAATGCCCAACTTAAAAACAATTATGTCAAAGCCTAACTGTGAGGGGTGGGGGAGGAGGTGAGGAGAATGCATTACGTGGGAAGGGTTATTTAAAGTCGTCAAGATCATAAAACCTTCATTCTTATAACAAGGGTGAGATAATGAGATGTTAATCCTTTCAAGATTTAATAGATATATTATTCTAATGAACTATACCTGACAGCTTTGAGCTGTATATAAAACATTATTGATCTTTTGACAGATGTTGAGGGTTTTCTTTCTCTCAGTCTAGGTGTGTGATCAGAGAGTTATGGCTGAAATTGCTCACTCACTGCAATTTCCCTCATGGTGTAGTGGAAAATTGAGGATCTCTGTGGTCCTGACTTTACTGAATGAAAACTGTGGGAATAAAACCTTGCAAAGCAGAAATTAGAGAAGTACTGACAGAGGAGATTAACTGGTGTGTGCGCCCAATGATAAACAAAATTAAACATAAATAATAGAGGCTTTTATCAGCCTGTTCAGTAGGAGTCAGTCTTGTAAATTTAACAGCCTTGTTAATTTAACAAAGATGTTCTGAACACCTATTTTGTGCCAGGCACAGTGTTGATATCAGGGATAAAAAGTTAACTGGGATTTTTTTGTCCTTGAAGATTTCAGCATGTGGTGGGCAGCCACTGCTACCAGGCAAGAAGGGAAATGAGTACCTGAGATGAACAAAGGATACAGAAAAGGCTGGGGCTAATGGGTTGAAAGCTTTGGTGTGAGTGAAGAATTTCTGGAGCTAGGATACTAGAGACAGTGAGCAAGAGAGAGAAGGTGGTGGTTACAGGGTGAGATGCTTGCCATGGGAACACTGAATGAGGTGCAGTTATGGGTAATAAGTATGTTTACAGCAGTGGTTTCAGAATTGTTTTGATCATAACTCAACAAAAGAGAGATACATTTTATATCATGACCCAGTATATACATACATATATATATA
>NW_016810434.1:3416434-3561602 GCF_001698545.2 Rhinopithecus bieti
TATAATTGAGGCAAAGTTTCATGAAATAATTCCTATCCTTATTACAGGCAATATACCCTGACATTTCCTCTTATATTTTATTTCATTTAATGTAATACAAAACTTGGTTTCATAACCCAATAATCAATTACTATTCTGGGGATGAAGGGCTGATATGGGGTTGAAAACGAACTCACTGCCAGTGAAAAGATAAAGAAAATGAGAGGCCAGATATTGGATAGATGGATCAAAGGTTTTGTAACCACCAAGAATCATGATAGGAGTGACAGTGAAGAGAAAAACAGCAGTCCAGGGGATAGAATCCACAGTGAATGAGGGGAAGTGACCAGGAGGGGGCAGGTGCTTGGTACAGGGACAGGGGATGGGCTACCATCTGATAGAACATGCTTTAGAGGGGCTGGGGGTCATAGAGAGAAGGGAAGAACATGATGTGGAAGCAACTGTGAAGTGTAAGAGGAAACCTGTTCCAGGGGACATAGCTGTGAAAGAAACACAACTCCCACTTGAGAGAGGGTTACAGGGATGTAGGGTCATCAGGGAGACAGAGCTTCCATTTAGGATAAGGTGAAGGGAATGGTCAGTGAGAGTGAGAAGATAGGGAAGGATTTACCCTCCAGAACTCACGGTCTGTTATCAAGTTTGGGGGATTAGGGAATGGTGGGAGTTTGGGTCAGCTTGGGGCACTTGTCAAGCATTGAGGTCATGAATCCTTGGATGAGTCTTAGGCTCCTTTTGTTGACTGAGGTAAGAGAAGAGCAATGCTTCAGGGGCTTTGACATGGTGCTCTCTGGGGAGAAGATTATTCATTCTTTCTGAGATGAGCCTGTTGAAGAGTGTGTAGTATTGAGAAAGGGAGTGCTTTGGGTGTGTGTGTGGGGGTGCATATCTGATGTTTTCAGCAAGTGGAGGCAAGAGATAAGATATAATTTCTTATCATCTTCTACATAAACACTTGGAAATTTGGTAAAATAATAGACCAAAGACCATACTGCAATGTGTAGGTACCACTAAGTATAGGAGAAGAGGGAAAAATCTTCTATTTCTAAATTCTCAGAGGAATTGGGGAAAGCCCACAGAGAGAGTCAAACTTATTGAGTCTCAAATAATGAAGTCTTTGCTTGGTTATACATGGAGAGAAAACAGTCCAGAGAGTGAGCAGGCCTGTCAGAAAGAACAGAGATATAGACTAGATCAGCGAGTGGAGAGGGTGAGGGACCTTCAGGGCTGTAAGGAGGCATGGTTTTGACTAGCACGCCCTTCAAAAGTCATTGTGTTCTTTTCTTCTCCTGGAGACGGTGCAATGATCTATCGACCTGCTGGTCACTTGCTCAGGTGGACAGATACGGCTTATGATAGTTGACTTCACTGGGAAGGGTCTTTAGCTTTCTGTGGAGGGAGCCATAGCCACTTGTCCACAGCCATTTCTCTAACAAGGGTCTCTGCAGAGTGACAGGCTCAGAGAAGGCAAGCCATAAGTCTGAATTCCTGGATTCGGAAGAGGATTATCCAGGGTGATTGCACTGTCTTTGGGAGTTTTTTCTGGGCCTTTCACTCATTGGTCATTCAGTCTTTTACCAGGCACATATTGAGTACCAACTAGCAAGGAGGAAAAACATGTGATTAGAAAGTTCCCTTGGAGGAGGTAAGACCTGACCTGGTGGTTGCAATTCATTAGTGCATCTAATTTAAAATTAAAGCAGTGCTTCTATTCTAGTGTTTTTAAAAAGTATAGAGTATACTAAAATAGGAAGTATAACGCAGAAACAGAAAATGTCACTTCCTAAAGATTTTGCATGACGAACAGTTCGCTTACATGTTCGCCATGGAGCATAATGACTCTAGGTGTCAGAAGCAGGGACAGGGGTGGTCAGTTACAGCCCCACGGAGGGGAAACTCCAATGCTAACCCCTTTGGGCGCTTAGGGTGTCATAGTTTCTCTCTGTGACTCAGCACTTTCATCTGTAAAGCAGCGGGGTTCTCATCTAGCAAGATGACTGTAAAGCTTAATGGCAGACAAAAATGCTAATGTTTATTATTTCACAATATATTTTACCTGAAGTTTTCTGTCTCCTGGGGTCGGAGAGTTAAACTGATTATCCTTATTGCTAATATAGCAAAATCTTTGAAACCAGAGATTTCATTTTTCTATTCATTGCTCATCACTGAGTGATAATTATGTGGACAAATAATAAATTATATTATCAGCAACATAAATAATGAATCACATAATCAGTTATCTACAAGCTATACTAAAGTAGAGGAAACTGACTTAATCTCCTCAACTAAGGAAGTAGAGATATTCCTCGGAGCTAAGTTAATTTTTTTTTCCTGATACACTTAAACCTGGCTAAAAGATAACTATGGAAGTAAGAAATGATGTGTCTTGGAGGATTTTTTGTTTGTTTGTTTTTTTTGTTTTTGAGACGGAGTCTCGCTCTGTTGCCCAGGCTGGAGTGCAGTGGCTGGATCTCAGCTCACTGCAAGCTCCGCCTCCCGGGTTCACGCCATTCTCCTGCCTCAGCCTCCCGAGTAGCTGGGACTACAGGCGCCCGCCACCTCGCCCGGCTAATTTTTTGTATTTTTAGTAGAGACGGGGTTTCACCGTGTTCGCCAGGATGGTCTCAATCTCCTGACCTCATGATCCGCCGGCCTTGGCCTCCTAAAGTGCTGGGATTACAGGCGTGAGCCACGGCGCCCGGCCGTGTCTTGGAGGATTTTAAAAATTTGTGTTAAGCTGCAGTCCTGTATAGAAGCAGGAAACTAGATGTTAGAATATAGTTGGCTTCTCCTAGACCCATCTTTCTCTTTTTTCCTGACAGCACATTTATCCCAATATGTTTCATGTTAAGCTTTTCAAATGACCGGCTTCATTTGCGATTTGCTAGAAGGATGTAGAATGCAGCTTCTGATTTTTGAAAGGAAATATTTTAGTGTCATAGAATAATCGAATGCAAGGTACTACTGATACAGTTTTAAATAACTTCCTGGAGATTAGGGAGAGAAAGCCATGAATAGGAAACATGGTTATCTCTGAGTTTTTAATGTGTACAGTTAAAATGAAAGGTTTTAACAAAAAATAGAGCTTGATATAGGCTTAGAAGTTGGGGATGGCAGAGGGAAAAATAATAGCCTTAGCTACATGGTTATCTATTGCTGCTTATCACTGAGAATCAGCTAATGGGTTGCAATACTTCTTTATTTTAATAGGTTGGGGGCACATCTACACATCTGTGATCAGAATCAAGTTTTTAATATAAAGCTACAAATAACTGTAGTTGTTCCAGACATTGGAAGATGATATAAAAATAATACAAAATAGTGCAGAAAATAGGAAGCCTGCATTGTATGGTTGTTATGAATATAAATGAAAATATGTGTAAAATCACTAGGCCAGTATCTGGCACATAGTAGGTACATAATAAATGGTAGTTACATATTATTATTATTCTAAGAGTATTTATTAGAGAGTAGGGTCTGTGACTCCAAAAAAAAAAAAAAAGAAAGAAAATCTTACAGATTCCCTCTTCTCTGTTCATTTTTCTTTTAATTTTATGTGTGAAACTTTAGAAAAGTGACAAGAAAAAAAGTATTACAAAGAATGCCCATACACTCTGTGCCTGAATTCACCTATTGTATTTGTTTTCTCTCTCTCTTTTTTCCTGAACCAATACATAATATGTTCCATACACTATGGCCCTTTCACTCTAAACAATTTCTTAAGTATTTCCTAAGAATATGGGCATTCCTGCAGATAAACACAATGTAGTTCTCAACACCAGCAAATTCAACATAATTGTGATGCTTTTATCTACCCTCCACATTCTGATTTTATCAGTTGATTCAATAATTTTCACGGTACTTTTCACCAATAAATTACTGTGTTTAGTTGTATGTCTAGCATATTTCCACAGCCTTTTTGTCTCTTATGACATAGACATTTCTGAAGAATACCAATTCTAAAAGTCAAACGTTTTATAAATGGTGTACTTCCTCTCACACCCCTTCTACCCCATCTCTTCCCACCTCCTGTAGATAACTAACATCATTGTTTTCTAGTTTGCACTTTGTGCTCCTGTTGGTGAAGATGAGACTATACAGCCATGTTTTCTTATTTCTCCTTTTCTCTTTTTGCCAGATAGCATGTACATATGCTATTTTTCACATTGCCTTAAAAAACCTTTACAATATCTTCTGGAATTCACTCCACATCAGTTCATCGAACTCTTTCTTGTTCTTTTTCACAGTTGCATAGTACTCCACCATGTGTATATAACACAGGTTATACCCTATGTCTTCCTATGACTCTTTGGTATCTTTTGTGAAGTCAGATAATACTTCAATACATCACAAAGTGCATATGATTGTTGGTATTATTTGAAATGTATATTTAGGCTAAGTGGGATTGTTGGAGTTAAGGACAAATGCATGTATATATTTGTTGAATATTGCCAAATTCTATATGGGCTGCACAATTTGGTATTTCTAACCATACTGGACTTTGAGCTGGAAAGATTTTGCTGTGGTTCACAGTAATGTGCATCATTAGTTGTTGCCTCTGTGTCTGGTGTTTATTGCTAAGGCAACTGTTCTTTCTGTCTCCTGTGTAGCCCCTTCTTTTCCCTCAGTGACCAACCTGCTAAAACTGTTCATTTTGAGGAAAGTGGTGCTGGCTGCATTAAGAGCCACCTTCACTGCCATTCTGCTTCTTGTTGTGCAGTAGAATTTCCTTTTTTGAGGACATGGGAGTTCACTGCAGATAAACCTCCCTTTTAGGGTTGGGACCTAATGGTGAAATCAGAAGATGAAACAGAACTAAGAGCGGCGGTGTGTAGTGGCTCACGTCTGTAATTCCACCACTTTAGGAGGCTGAGGTGGGCAAATCACAAGGTCAGGAGTTCGAGACCAGCCTGGCCAACATGGTGAAACCCCATCTCTACTAAAAATACAAAAATTAGCCAGGCACGGTGGCACATGCCTGTAATCCCAGCTACTTGGGAGGCTGAGGCAGGAGAATCTCTTGAATTCAGGAAGTGGAGGTTGCAGTGAGCCGAGATCATGCCACTGCACCCCAGGCTGGGTAACAGAGCGAGATTCCATCTCAGAAAAAAAAAAGGAGAGAAATAGTGATAAGAATTCAACATGGAGAAGAAATGAAGAGAGAGAAATCAGAATGCATTTTCAGAAATGAGAATTTGGTAGTAGATAATCTGTGATGGCTGGAGTGAGAGAATTCAGATAGACACAGAAGAATTGTGGGTCTGGAGAAACAGGGAGTAAGCCCAAGAAGAACCTGGAAGGTGCCGTGATGGATGGGAGGATGGCTCATGGGTAAATGACCAGAAAGACATGAGAGTGACCAAGATGATCAAGCATCTTCTATGGGTCTGGTATTGGGGTTGGTGTTTCAAGTCTACTAGTCCTTTCGGTTCATCTATGTCTGAATTAGTTGGGGGCACTTCTAGCTGCTAACTAAGTCTTGGTGAACTTTAGAGTGAGTAGGAGATAGCTAATACAGACAGAGGAGTTGATTATTCTTTTTTAAACTCACATTCATTTTTCAACTTAATTCAGCTCAATAAATAATCACTGAGTGTTCATTGTAAATCAAGATTATACTGCATGAAGTGGCTTGAAGATAGATCCTATCCAGCCTCTGCCTTCTAGGGTCTCATGTGGGTGAGAGGCAGTGCCAGCACAGTTACAGGCAGCGCCAGCAGTGTGGTGGGTGTGAGACTGCAGTGATATCAGGTATCCTGGGAATCTTGAGGAGCCCCAAAGATTTCCAGAGGAGGTGGTGCCTGCCTCAGCTAAGTCTGGGTAAAGAATGAGAGAGAACCAGAGAAAGGGCAGTGGTGTCTGAGGCAGAGAGAACATCTTCTCATCTGCAAAGTGGTCCCAGGAGGGTGAAACAAGAAGCGTAAAGCTGCAGGCACTGGATTCTAAGCCGGAGAAAAGGGAGTACAGAGAGGTCTTTGGGAGCCCCTCCTCACTTTTTGTGCACAGGGGCACACAGTTCTTTTTGCCAATTACTCAAATCTGTGCATTGTTTCTAGTGTTAACAATCAACAGTAATAGTAACAACAACAATAACAACAATAATTAATTAGTCCTTTCTTGAGAAGGTAATTGGGCAAAAGAGACCTTAAAATTGTCTCTCCTGGGATAAGCCAGTGGCTGCGTGGTATTTGGCCAGGAGGTCCTGAGAGGAGGCTGCTCGAGGTTCAGCTTAGCTGGAATTATTGCAGTTACCATCCTCTCATGGAGAATAGAGGGTCCAAACAAGGGCATTCTCCATGGCAATGGTTTTGTGACATCTACAGTCAGTGGGGCAGGATTTGTACTCTGCACTATTCCAGATGTATTAGAGTGATTGGGTGTGCTCAAAATATGTTAACACACCACAGAAAGTTTGCTAAAAGCTCATTTTGTAAGTGATTGGTTGGCCTGACCAGGAGCTAATACTTAGTTTACATTTATTTTTATATTATTATTTAATATAGTTCTTAACAACCGTTGGGACAGAAATCAATCCTTCTCCCAGTGAGAGGACTCTTTCCAGGTCTAAAAGAAAATAAAGAATGACTTCCAACTGGTTGAAGCTGTAGGATCTGAAATAGCAAACTGATTTTTATGTAGAGCACCAAAATTTGCTGTTTCCCTGATGGAGATTCTGAGTCACTCATTAGCTGCCCCAATTTTCTTCTCAAATATAATGTTTTCTTCTTACATTAAAAAGATGTTTTAAATTCACTCCTTTCACATTGAGGTTCTTCTCTTCCTCCTTTCCTTTCCTCCCCCTTTTTCTTCTTCCTTTCCTTTATTTTCTGCCATGTGTTTCTTTTTTATGACATGTAATTTTAAATCTTACTTGGCCATTGTTATATAACTTGTCATTCTAGCGTGATGATGGATTAACTTCGTCTATTAACACTGTTAAAACGTGTGTGTCCCCTGGGATTCTTTTGTTATAATTGGTAGAGCCAGCTAGAATTTCCATCTCCTAGCAGAAGAGGGATTTTGTCTGCCTGGTTTGTTCTCTTAATTAGCAAAATTTACTGATGTAACATTTTAGAAACTACTGCTAAACCATCTCTCTGTTTGGTTATTATATGTGATCACTCTATCTATTAATCATTGGAGCTCCATTCTGCCTTGTTTTGTGTGAACAACCTTGCTAAGCCATCTCCGTGGCTCTTTTTCTGAGTTCCTACTTTTTCTGAAATTACTTGACATGCTTGAAGCTCCTTGGGTTATCCTTTCTTAGGCACAGATGAAAACAGTGTCAACCTATAGATTAGAAACAACTATATACTGAACAAAGGAAGTACAATATTTACATAAATGAACACTCATGAAACTCAATCGCAAATGTATCCTGTTAGGTTAGGATAATTGTGTGTTACAGATAACTTTTTGTATGTTTCATGTTTGTATTTCATATTTTATATTTCATGTTTGTAGGATTCATCTGAAACCTGGGGTTAGAATGGATATGAGAATTTGATTTGTGTAAGTCGATGTCAACTACAGATGCCTTGTCAAATTCAATTAATTTTAATAATGGACAGAATGATTCTTCTATATTTTCTAGCTAGATGATCATATTGCATACCAATAATGACAAGAATATCGCTTCATTCCTTATTGTATTGGCCAAGATCTCAGTGCAATGTGGAATCTTACAACGGAGAGTGGTTGCAATTAATTTGACACCACTATGTTTACATTAAGGTCAGCCATAGGTTTTGAGAGAGAAATTTTCAAGTTGAGGCAACTTTCATTGAAATCTAGATGGTTATCTTTTATAAAACTGAGAATGAGGGTTAAATTTTATCAGATGTTTATAATCTATCAAAATGACTTTTATTCCGTATTTTTCCTCGAATATAGTGTAATTTTATGCGATATAGTGAATCCTCCGAATAAGTTTTTTTGATCTTGAAGTATGCTCACGTTTCTGACATAAATTCTGCGGTGAGGTTGTTTCTTATAGTTGTTAGTATTTATCTTTGTTTTCTTTTACTGTGTTGTTTTCAATTTTGCTGATAGTTTTCTGTTGGTCATTTGTTTTTTGTCCAGTTTAGTATCATACTTGCGTCTGATGGGTAAAAGGAGCTGGTGTTCCCACTTTTCCTGTGCTCTGGAAGAAATAACAAAGTTGTTGTCTCTTTAAGATTTGTTAGAACTCCCCAGAAAAGTGATTTGCTCCTGTCTATATCTTATAATTACAATTTTGGCAACTGAAATATTATATTTTCTACTTTTTGAGTTAATTTTGACAGTTTAAATTTTCCTTACATTTCGATTCCTTCTAGATTTTCAGAGATTGTTGAAAGGCTGCACATAATATTCTCCTGTCACTTTAACATTTTCTTTTCATCTTTATGTAAAATTACTTCCTAGTAGTGTCTATTCAAATGTCTAATTTCTGTGATTAGCCATCCCATTTTAATCCATTTCAATAATTTTTCTAAATTATCTTCTGTTTTATTAATCAACTCATTTCATATTTTATTTTTCATTAATTTCTGCTTTAATCTATATTAAGCCTTTCCTCTTCTGTTTATTGAGCACATTTTCTAGCTTTTAAAAAACTAGCTATTTATTTTTCATTGGTTTTCTAATAAAGGCCTTTTATATATTTTCTCTCATTACTACTTTGGTTAGAGCCTCAGTTTATATGTAAATTGTCAGTAATGTTTCTGTCAAAATTATGCTTTTGATTTCCTCTTTAACCCTGTAATTAATTAAGAGCATGTTTTCAACATCCAGGCATATGGATTTTCTTTACTGTAGCCTTTTGTTGCTACTTTCTACTTTGATTCCAGTAGTGCTCAGTGAATGTGACCTCTTTGATTTTAGCTTTTTGGAACTTGGTGAGATTTCCTTTGTGGCCTGACACATAATTTGTGTTGTCAATTTTCCATGTATGTTGGAAGAGAAAGTGTTGTTCTGTTAGAGACAAATTTCTATATACAGTTAGATACTAGATCAAACTTTTAAATTTTATTATTCAAACATTATCTACTTTTTCTTTTTTTTCACTAACTGATCTCTGAGAAAAGCGTATTTAAATATCCTTCCATGATTGTGGATGTCAATTTCTCCCATAGTTCCCCAAAATTTTGCGTCATATATTTCCCATCTATGTGGCCTGGTACATATATCAATGCTATGCAATGTTTTCATTGTACATTGGGCTTTTAAAAAATCAAAATGAAGTATCTCCTTTTGCTTCTCCTGTTTTCCAAATTGAGCTATGTTAACATTTATTGTTAGTATAACAACTCTACTTTCTTATTTATTTTATTAACATTTGCTTTATATATGTTTCCATATTCGTTTCAATGTTACTTTTGATGTTTTTATTATAGTTGTGTCTCTCTTAAACAGTAAATAGACTGTGTTTTGTTATTCAATCTGAGTTTATTTTGGAAAATTTTAATTATTTTTTGTTCTGGTAAAATATACATAATAAAATTTGCAATTTAAGCAATTTTAAGTCAATTCCCTGATATCAATTACATTTATAATGTGCCACTATCACCACTATTTATTTGATCACTCTGAATAGAAACTGTAACCATTAAGTAATAACTTCCAATTCTCTCTCTCTGCAGCCCCTGGTAACCTCTAATCTACTGCCTCTGAATTTCCAGCTATTCTCAATATTTTATAAAAGTGGGCTAATACAGTATTTGTCCTTTTGTGTCTGGCTTATTTCACTTAGCATAGTGTTTTTAAGGTTCGTCCATGTTATAATATGTGTTCAGAGTTCACTCTTTTTTTATGGTTGAGTAATAGTCCATTGTATGAATATACGACATTGTTTGCTAATTCATCAGTTGGTAGATGTTTGGGTTACCTCCCACCTTTTGACTCTTGTGAACAGTGCTGCAATGAATATTGGTATGCCCGTATTCATTTGAATCTCTATTTTGAATTCTTTTGCAGTTTTCTTTTTAATTCTATCTAGAACTGGTGCTGGGTTATATGGTAATTCTACACTCAACTTTTTGAGAAACTGCAAAACTATTTTCCACAGTGGCTATATAATTTTTACATTCCCACCAGCAATATACAAGGGTACTAATTTCTCCACATCCTTGCCAGCACTTGTTACAGTGGTTCTCCCTATCCACAGGGGATACATTCCAAAACACCCCGTGGATGCCTGAAACTGTGGATAGTACTGAACTGTATATATACTGTTTTTTTCCTATGAATACAAACCTATGATAAAGCTTAATTTATAAATGAGGAGCAGTCATAGATTAACAACAATAGCTAATAACAAAATAGAACAATTATAACAATAGACTCAAATAACAGTTGAGTGGGAGTGGTCTCTTTCTTTCTCAAAGTATCGAATTGTACTGGATTCATCTATTTTCAGACCACGGTGGAGCATAAGGAACACTATGAACACTGTGGAAAGTGAAACTGGGGATAAAGAGAGACTGCTGTATTTTTTGTATTTCTGTTTTTGTTTGTTTTTTAAATATAGCCACTCTAGTAGGTATGAAGTGGTATCTCATTGTGGTTTTGATTTGCATTTACCTAATGATGTGCAATATTGAGCATCTTTTATGTGCTTATTGGCCATTTGTACATCTCTGGAGAAATGTCTATTTGGGTTTTTTGCTCATTTTTAAATTGGGTTGTAAGCCAGGCATGGAGACAAACATCACATGTTCTCACTCATATGTTGGAGCTAGAAAAGCGGATCTCATGAAGGTAGAGGGTAGAATGGTGGTTACCAGAGCCTGGGAAGGGAAGCAGGAGAGGTGATGAAGAGAACTTGGCTAAGGCTGGGGTACCGAACCCCAGGCCACAGACTAGTACTGATCAGTGGCCTGTTAGTACCTAGGCCTCACAGCAAGCAAGGGAAGATTCATCTGCATTTACAGGCGCTCCCCATCACTCACATTACTGCCTGAGCTCTAGATCATCAGCGACATTAGATTCTCAGAGGAGCGCAATCCCTACTGAGAACTGCGCATGCGAGGGATCTAGATTGCAAGCTCCCTATAAGCATCTAATGCCTAATCATCTGTCACTGTCTCCCATCACCCCCAGATGGGACTGTCTAGTTGCAGGAAAATAAGCTCAGAGCTCCCACTGATTGTATATTATGGTGAGTTGTATAATTATTTCATTATATGTCACAATGTAATAATAATAGAAATAAAGTGCACGATAAATGTAATGCACTTGAATCATCTTCAAACCATTCCCTCCCACCCCCGGTTCCACGGAAAGACTGTCTTCCATGAGACTAGTCCCTGGTGCCAAAAAGGTTGGAAACTACTGGATTAAGGGGTACAAAAATACAGTTAGATAGAAGGGATTCATTCCAGTATTCGACAGTACAGTAGGGAAATTATAACTAACAATAATTTATTATATATTTCAAAATAGAAGAGATTTGTGATGTTCTCAACACAAAGAAAAAACAAATGTTTGAGAGGATAAATATACTGATAATTCTGGTTTGATAATTACATATTATATGTATTTGTCAGAATGTCACATGTACTCCCAAAATATGTACAACTATATCAGTAAAAAATTTACAAAATCGAATTGCATTGTTTGTCTTTTTCTTGTCGAGTTGTAGTTCTTTATATATTCTAAACCTTTGTCAGATGCATAATTTGTAAACATCTTCTTCCATTCTGTAGACTTCTTTTACTTTCTTGGTATTGTCCATTGATGCACAAAAATTTTTAATTTCTGATGAAGTCCAATTTAATCCAGTTATCTTTTTGTTGCTCATACTTTTGGTGTCATATCTTTTCAATTTACATTTATGGTAATTTAAACTATATTGGTACAAATTTTGTGTTTTTATTTAGAAGTTTCTATTGAATGCATTTTATTTCTTTTCTTGCCTTTTGTAGAATTACTTCTTAGACATGACACCAAAACCAATGGAACAGAATTTAGAGTCCAGAAATAAACCCACATACCTACAGCCAAATGATTTCTGACAAGTGTGCAAAGTCTGTGGAATGGAGAAAGGATTATCAAACAACTGAATTACAACATGCAAAGGAAGAAAATTGGACGCTTCTTAAATTGGATGCTTACATCACACCATAAATAAAAATTAACTCAAAAATGGATAAACAGGCCAGGCGCCGTGGCTCACGCCTGTAATCCCAGCACTTTGGGAGGCCGAGATAGGCAGATCATGAGGTCAGGAGATAGAGACCATCCTGGCTAACACGGTGAAACCCGTCTCTACTAAAAATACAAAACATTAGCCGGGCGCCCGTAGTCCCAGCTACTCGGGAGGCTGAGGCAGGAGAATGGCGTGAACCTGGGAGGCGGAGCTTGCAGTGAGCCAAGATCGCGTCACTGCACTCCAGCCTGGGTGACAGAGCGAGACTCCGTCTCAAAAGAAAAAAAAAATAAAAGAGGGGGATAAACAACCTAAGTATGAGAGCTAACACCACAAGACTCTAAGAAGCAAAGGTCAACCTTCTTGAGAAATAGATCTGAAAACAGATTTGAAAGAGTATCTGTTCTTTCAGTGATTTCTCTTAAATTTAGGGATATGCAAAGTATTTATATATATTTATTTTAAATTAATTTCTAGCATTAATAAGAAGCTATATGCTTGCATAGAATAAGCGAGAATCGCACCTTATTTTATTTCTTTTTTCCCTCCACTTCGCTGCCCTTCTTGATATAATGTAGAATTTTACTTATATCATTACCGTTTTTATTTTTGTTCCTTCTTAGACTTTGTGATAAGTTTTAATGCTTAGTTTTTCTATTAATCAGTTTCACGTCTATTCACTCTTGAATGCACTTTGTTTTTATTTTGTCAGAGTGTATCCTTTGATAACTCTTCTAGGATAATCTGTGAAAAGTGACCTTGTTGTCTTCCTTAATTCTAAATATGTTTTATTTTCCCCTCACTCTTGAATATTGGATAGCTTTAATGAAAAATCCTTGATAAAAATGTTTTCCTCAGATCCTTGAATAAAGCATTTTATTGTATTTCTGTATTTAATGCTGTCAACCGGGAGTCATATCAATTTAGTTCTCTTTCCTTTGTAAGTACTCTTTCGTCTCTCTGGAAGTTTTCCAGTGTTCTCCTTTTCTTTGGAGTTCATCATGACATATTTGTATGGGTCTTCAGTTGGCATCATTTGGGCCCTATCCAAAGTTTTATGTCTTTTTTGAATTCTAAGAAGTTTCTCCTATTACTGGTTTGTGTGTATTTTTCCCTTTTATTTTCTACTTTGGGAGCTATCACTAAAGAGTTATTAGAATATGTGTATCTCACCTTTCTCGCTCTTTCTCTCCCTCTTCTCCCTGCCTCTCTCTTAGCTTTCTTTTCTTTCTTTCTTTCTTTCTTTTTTTTTTTTTTTGAGATGGAATCTCACTCTGTTGCCAGGCTGTAGGGCGGTGGCATAATCTTGGGTCACTGTAACCCACGCCTCCCAGGTTCAAGTGATTCTCCTGCCTCAGCCTCCCAAGTAGCTGGGACTACAGGTGCATGCCACCACGCCCAGTTAATTTTTGTAGTTTTAGTAGAGATGGGGTTCCACCATGTTGGCCAGGATGGTCTCGATCTCTTGACCTCATGATCTGCCTGCCTTGGCCTCCCAAAGTGCTGGGATTACAGGCATGAGCCACCACGCCCGGCCTATCTTTGAATTTTCTGCTTTATTTTGTCGTGGTGTTCTTCTTGAAGGTCATATCAACCTTCCATTTCATTTTTTACTCCTTTAAAAAATATATTTATTGTGAAGCTTTCTTAACATATTAAAGGTTATACTGAATCATAAAATAAATATTTATAAACATAAAATTTGGCTTAAAGAATGCAATAGTGCCAAAATATTCGAAGTCTTTGGCACTCTTTTCCGCAATCAGCACCCTTCTCTCTATCCAGAGGATATCATAATTTTGCTTTCCTGGGAGAATTTTGCATAATTTTACATAATTTTGGGAAGTTTATCATTCCCATGAATGTCTTTATGTTTACTACACTTATGGCATCGTTTCCCATTTCTAAATATTATATAAGCAGATTCCAATGTATGCATCCTTTGCAACTTTGCTTTTTGAAAAAAGTCAGCATTATATTTATGATATTCATCCATGTTTACAGATTATACCTCTCATTCAATTCAGTACTTCAAGCTGTTGTTTTGTATTAAAATGGCTGAACAGATCTCCGTTTATTTATCCATTTTCCTCTTGGTATGCATTTGGGCTGTTTCCAGACACTTGTAATTAGAAGCAGCCTTGCTGTGAACATCCTTGTCCATGTCTTTCTCATTGAATTGTAGATTGCCTTACACATCTTAGAAACAAATACTTTGGGGGGTTATATGAATTCCAAATATTGTCTTCCCATTTTCTTACAGTTTTTTTCACACTTCTCAAATGGTTTCTTTTGCTAGAGAGAAGTCTTAAGATTTGTATGTGGTTGACTATATTCATTGCTTTCTTTAAGTTTACCTTTGTCATGTCTTACAAAGAAATTATTTCCTCGTGGTTTTTTGTAAGGTCATAAAATATTCCTCACTGTTTTCTACCAGCTGTTTTCAAATTTTGATTTTTTTAAGTCTTTGATCTGGCTGTGATAGATTATTGCCTATAGACTAGTTAAGGGATCCAATTTTATTTTCATTTCCATAAGGATAATTGAATATCCCAGAATATTTGAAGCATTATGTAAATATGAACAAGGCAAGAAGATACATGTCTAGAGGGGCCTACCATTTGCATTCTGACCAGGAGTGATTTAGACTTGATTGGCTTCTGCAATTTGGGAACATCAGGCTTCCTAGAATTTAACTATTTGTAGAGACGGAAGACCTGAGCTAGCGAGGGGTGGGAGGTGCTTCTATAGTCTTGGCTCAGGATGTGGGTGGCGAGGGATAGAAGACTACACATTGAGTGCAGTGTACACTGCTTGGGTAATGGGTGCAGCAAAATCTCAGAAATAAAGAACTTATTCACGTAACCAAACACCACCTGTTCCCCAAAACCCTATTGAAATAAACAAAGTAAATTAAAAAAAAATACATAAATACAATCCACTCTTTCATAAAAAAAAAAAAAGAATGTTAAGGAAAAAAGAAAAAGAATATGATGGCTAGAGGAAGGCCTTCAGCCCAGGGTGTCCTTGCTGGGTTGCAGAATAGAGCATCAGTCTCTTACACAAATGTGCCAGAGGGCCTCGGGCAGTGAGGGTTTTTGACAATTTTTCATTTGAAGAATTTTCTTCACTTGACTCAGTAAGTCGTAGCTAGAATCTGCCTATTTATTTTTATTATTTCAGTTATAGCCAGTAGCTTGATATTGTCCAGGGTTTTTAGCTTGTGTGGTGTAATTTGAATGCCGTGTGCTTCCTACTTTGCCAACAGCACTCTGGTAGAAGCAGCCCATCTCTCAGAGCCCGGAAAAGAAAGATAAAGGTATCATTTGTTGTCATCACAATTGATCATCTCAGGCTTAGCAGGGGAGGCAGCGGCTGGGTTAAACCCATGGAGCTGGAGTATAGATTAATTTCTTTTTGTTTGCCTTATTAGCTGGAGGCTAAGAAATTACTATGGGTAAAAAATGACTTTTATCTGTGGTATCCTGCATAGACAAATGAAGAAATTTTGTCAAAAAGAAAAAAACAAAAAAACTCATGTAATTCATGTGTCAGTCTCTTATCACTCAGAATCTTTAAAAATAATAACTTATTAATTAACTTTGGAACTAGTAAGTGAAGGAATCCTCCATGGTCATTAACCAAAAATTCTCCTTAAAAAACATACAATTTACGTCACGATTCCATGACTTTTCTCCAGCAGTCTCCTGGACATGCAGTGATCCACCTGGCAATGCATCTATCTTCCTTCAGCAAAGAAACTCCTCTTCACTCTTCAAAAGCAGCTGAGGTAGCAACTGTTCCAAGAGCTGCATTCCGTGCTAAGCGTGTCTCTCAGCCAGAGCCTCCACTATAGCGCTAGGCACGTGGCGGTAGAGTGATCTTTCCCTGAACCTCACTCTCTGGGGGACTGTGTGATCCTGGAGGGCTTGAATGGGTCCTCTTCAATGTGTCCTCTCTTCCTTGTTCTTTGTGCACAAACACCGCACACACACACGATCTATATTTCTCTCTCTTTATATATGTATGCACATACCTATCAAACTGAGTTTAAATGAAAGGTTTTTTTTTTTTTGAGATGGAGTTTCATTCTTGTTGCCCAGGCTAGAGTGCAATGGCATGATCTCGGCTCACTGCAACCTCTGCCTCCCAGGTTCAAGTGATTCTCCTGCCTCAGCCTCCTGAGTAGCTGGGATTACAGGCCCTCCCACCATGCCTGGCTAATTTTTGTATTTTTAGTAGAGACGAGGTTTTGCCATGTTGGTCAGGCTGGTCTCGAACTCCTGACCCCAGGTGATTTGCCCGCCTCAGCCTCCCGAAGTGTTGGGGTTACAGAAGTGAGCCATCACTCCGAGCCCTAACTGAAGGTATTATTAACTAATAATCCAAGAAGACAAAATAACAGAAAGCCTATAAACTTTGGAGTCAGAGACAACTGATTTCAAATCCCACCTTGGCTACTTATTGCCTAGATGACTTTGAAAACGTTAATATACGAGTCTTAGTTTGCTGTTTGATGAAATGAGAGTCATAACTAGTGTTATGCTGGGATTAGACAAAACAGCATCATTCACTTTGAATGTCACACAATAGGATCTAGATGTAGGTTTGCTGTCTCTCTTTTCTCAAAAAAAGTATTTTAAGTTTTTTTATTTTAAATGAGGACTATTGCTGACAGTACTTTGTATAAACAAACAATCAAACCACATGGGTTCCTTACTCCTTGGTTATCTGCTATTTCCCTGTGTAGGAAAGAGCGAGTTGATGAAGACTTGGCATTAGACTCCAGGGACCGGAACACCAGAGCCACTTGGGAGCTTGTGAGAAATGCAGGAACTCAAATATCTTGAAT
Source organism: Rhinopithecus bieti (assembly GCF_001698545.2). Lineage (NCBI taxonomy): Eukaryota > Metazoa > Chordata > Mammalia > Primates > Cercopithecidae > Rhinopithecus > Rhinopithecus bieti. Next base: position 3,433,414 of record NW_016810434.1, read on the forward strand.
CAGAAAAGTGCATTTTAGGAAGATCCCCAGAAGATTCAACTGCCCATTCAAGTTTGAAAGGAGCTGAGCCTGGAACAGTCCACAGCCCAGATTTGAATAACTCTAGGAAGTTCATTCTAGCTCCTGTGCTAATGAAAGATAACTTATAGCCAAATTTGGACTTATTGAATAAACTTCCCTGTGACGAAACGAAGAATGAGCTTTCACAGAAACAGTTGATTCTGCCTCCTTTTGCATCTTATTTCAAAGCTGTGCCATCCTAGAGGGGCTGGGGCCTTTGTGCCAGCTACTGCCCCCGGAGAAGCCAGCCAGAATACCCAGTCTGATGGGAAAACAGTGGCCTCACTTCATTTCCCTGTCCCTGGCTCTTTCCTGTAACCATGTCAGCAGAATGTAAAGGCTTGTATCTCCCCAGGGATTCAGGGGACTGAAACAATACTTTTCTTTCATCTTTGGATGTTTTATTAAAAAAAAACCTATCCACCAGAAGCAAGGCTTTAATACAATATATATTGATTTAAAGTGTTTCATGTCTTATAGAAACATATTATTACCTTTTAAAGGCACAACGTTCGCTGACATTTTGAGTCAAGGATATTGGCCTCGTGTACCATCTCTTGTTTTTTTTTTTGTTAAAGCATCTTTGCATTTATTTGAGATTTGAAGGTGTCCTCATATCAAAACGGTGTCTATGTTTGGCAAATAATCATTCACGAGCAAATCCAGAGTTTCCTCAGTGGCAGATGAATGTAGACTTGCAGAGTCATCTCGGTGGGGGCTTTCTGTCCCGTCTTGTGTGATAACTGAATAAATCCCACTTGTGAGAGTTGGATGGCTGCTTAGGAAGCACTTTTCACCAGATAAATCATGGCTTTTCTATTTTCCAGCTTATCTTTTATGCGTTGGTTTAAGCAAACATTTCCAACACACCTACAATACTCATGTTCTTGGAGTAAAAAGATGAGAGAAAGCGAGATAGAGTTTCTGCCTTCAAAAAGCCAAGCATTTAGTAGGCAGACAAGCAGTGTTCAATGAACTGCAAATAAAATATGACACAATTGATTAAATCTAAATACAATGAATGTGACCAAGGTACAGACAGAGCGCAGTCTTTGGCATGGAAAGAACAAAGGAGAATATCTGGGTGAGGATGTGGAGTCACACAGCAGGTAACTAAGCTTTCTCTGTATATTGTTGAGAAGAGACCCCATTTGGGCTAGGGTGGGCAAAAGGACCTTCCGCTAGAGGGAAGAGCATCTGCACAGGCCCGGAGATATGAAAGAGTATTGCATATTTAGGAAACTGAAAGTATCTTAGCATGTGTATGGCATATGGCAGAAGCTTTCAAATTTTTTTGATTGTGACGAGTAATAAGGAATATGTTTTACATTGTGATTCAGCACCCACATGTACACACTTAAATACCACTGCAAGAAAAGACAAAATCTTCCCAAGATAGTGTGTACCCTTGCTATACACAATGTGCTTTGATTCTATTTCATTTATTAAAGTGCTGGCCATGCCTTATTAAATTGATGACAATTCACTAAAGGGTCATCACCCACAGTTTGAAAAGAATGTTGTGTTCACTGAGGACTCAGGCGCAGTTATGTGATTGGAGTCAGTAAGAATCAAGGGCAGGGCCCTGTTTGAGCATATGTGCCACGAAGTGAAGAAAATGGGTAAAGTGTCTCTATAATTATTTTTCTTTGCTCTTTCTCTTAGCAGCTCATCTTTCCTAGCCATACAATTTCTTGTTTCATATTCCATATCTCAAGGCTCTGATGTCTGCCAGCTTGTCTTAAACCCAAAAACCCCAAGATGTAATAGAAACTAAATTGTAGGTTTACAGTTTACCAAATACTCTATTATTCTTATAACAATACTACAAAGTTGGGCTTTTCTATAAGCTACAATTTAATAAATGAAGATTTGGTGAGGTTAGCTAACTTTTATAAGATAACTCAGCTAGTTAGTGGTGGATCCACAGATTTCATACTCATGAGATCTCCTTTCTTCCATACCACCCTCACCGCCTATATCAATGTGTCCTTTTTACATAATGTGTTTGAATTTTAAGAGGGACTTTCTAAAAATAATATTAATTGAAGTGATAAGTATAATAAAGATGTCTCAGATTTATGGCTGGTTAGAAAGGGAGGCATTTTTGTGCTGGTGGGCCATTTTGTGCCCTTGGAATTATGCCATAGGTAATCTGCTGCTTCACCCACGGGCAGTGCAAAGGTTGCTTGTATGTGAGAGTGCATAAATGCATCCATGATCTGCATATACTTACATGTTTATGTATTTATGGAAGTGGTCTAGTTTGTGTTTTGGTTTTCCACAGGGAGAGGGAGAATTATAGCTCCCTCACACTTTGAGAGGCTCTATCAGGTATCAATGCCAATAAGCCCAGGTGAGCCCCGCCATCAACACAGACTCAAGACTTTAGTGAGTACATCCAAGCTCAGGGGAAGCAATTCCTTTTGAGAGCCTTTATACTCCATCTGAGGGGGCAGCTCCTGGCTCTGCCACATCTTTTGTAGAGTTTTTGTTCATTCATTTGTTTGTTCAACAAATATTTGTTGATAGACTATTAAGCGACAGGATCTGTCGAGGGCAAGTGTGATGAACTGCACAGGAACATGCGTAAGCCCACTCCAATCTTTGGCGTCTCAACAAATGGTTCTGCCACCCATCCATGTGCTCAAGCCAACACCTGGGTGTCAGCACTGATTACTCCCTGCTTTCTTCCCAAATTTCTGACATTCTCCTTCCACCTATCTTACTTATTCAAAGTTTACCGTCACCTGTCTTCTTCAAAGGGTTCTCAAAGTAGAGTGGGAGCTATAGTCATACAGATGAAGCAGTATGGAGGCATGAAATATTTATTTATGACCTACACTGGCTTTATCAAAATTTGAGAGAGGCACAGTGTGCTTGCAATATCCCGAGAAGTTGCAGGAGAGCAGACTCAATTTACGTCCTTAGTTCTTCTTTTCATTATCTCATCCGTTGACTTGGAACAACCTTGTCCTAGCCCTTCTACCAAAGTGCAGCCTGTCAGTGCCATGTGTTACTTTGCCCCTAATTACTATTTACTTAATTTGCATGTAACTTTTTACATTGTAAAATTATTACCATTACTAGGGAGCCCAGTTGCTGAGACAACTAAGAGTGGTGCATGCACAGCTTATCCTTTCCCCAAAAGTTAACTCTCCTCAATCAAATATAAAAGATGTTCTTGGTTATTTTCTCTTTTGTGTTTGAAAGTTATAGAACATTCTATAGGTCTTCCGGCTTTTCTCCCTGTTTGTCTGTCTCTTCACAAGATTTTACTGCTTTTCCTCAATACATTTTTTCCCAAATTTTATTTTCTCAATGTAATATATATTCTTTAAAAGTTAAACTGTATTTGAGATTTATAACAAATATAGGAATTTTCATACTTCATAAATTCTCACCATTACCATGCTTAATTCTTGCTTCATAAACGATCATTTAGAACACTTTTTGTATATTATTTTAATATTTTCCTTCAAATTTCTAAATAACAGACAAATGTTACTTCTTGACTTTTCAGTTTTAGTTTTCAGTTTAGTTATCCTAATTTCTGCCAAGAAAGATAGGCTTTTAATTTCAGTTTCCACTTATTCTCCCTATTTTTTTCTCCTTGATCCTCCTGATAGCATTTAGCTCGTGGCTTCCCTCTCGGCTGATGTGCCTGGAGCTTAGGAAAGAAGTGAGAGAGACAAGAAGATGAGGTCAGAAGGGTAGATATATGGGGCCTTGTGGGCTTTGCTGAGGAGTTTGGGTTTTATCCTAAATGCAATGGGAAGCATAATGGCTGCCATAAAGTGGTAGAGAAATGGCCAGATATAGGACATCTTTTCAAGGGAGAACCAATAGAGCATCATGATGAATTGAGTATCAGGAGTTTAGGAAGAAAGCAGCGATTAATCAATGGTGACACCTAGGTGTTGGCTTGAGCACATGGATGGATGGTAGAACCATTTGCTGAGATGCCAAAGATTGGGGTGGGCTTATGCATGTTCCTGCGCAGGACATCAAGAATATTATTTTGATTGAGTAAATTTGAGATGACTATTGCTTCCAAGAGGAGATGTCAAGTACATAGTTGAATAGACTAATAAGGAGCTCAGCAATGATGTCTGAGTCTGGATGCATAAATATGGGTGCCATTTTAATGAAGGTGGTACTTAAAACCATGGGACTGGCTGAGATCACAGAGAGCCCAGTTTTCAGCTCAATGTGCTCCAAGATAAAGGGATCTAGCTGAGGAGGAGAAGATAAAAGCGAATACTGAGAACTGGTGACTAATGTGGTAGAAGGAAGACTGGGTGGTTGCGATGTCCTTAATTCCAGGAGGAATGAGTGTTTTAGAAGAAGGAAGTTTTCAGTTGCGTCAAATGCTGATGAGATGTCAAGTGACAGAGAAGGGACCACTGCATTTGACAACACGAAGAGTCATGGCAGTGTTGGAAGGAGCATTTGGTTGGTAGGTGGCTTTGGAAGCATGAATGAAAGGGCTTAAAGGTTTATAATGAGAATGTGGGGACTGTGACAGGTGCCACACCAGAGCCCAGGAGGCAGTGAGAATACACTATAGAGAATCATGGCCTCGTCAGAACATAAGGAAGTTTCTCCCAAGTAAGTAGCTCTGAGATCTGTCCTGAAGTCTAAAGAATGAGAAGGAGTTGAGTATGTGAGACACTGGGGAGGGAAAAGAGTGTTTCGGAAAGAGGGAACAGGATGTGAGAAGACTCAGAGATAGCAAGTCAAGTGCAAAGAAATGAAAGAAGGCCAAAGAATATGGGAAAGTGATATGGGGTCAGGGAAGGTGGCTGGAATTGAGGGGTATTTAGGGACTCAGGCTTTGCAAGATACTCTAATCTTATTTGTCTATTCCAAACACAATTGGATGTTATTGAGACATTCTCAAAAAAAGTTTTGTGATTTTCAATTATCATGTGGATAGTATACAAAGAGCAGACAGGAGGTGGGTAAGTGTGGCTAAGGAGAGACAAACTAGGAGGCTTTTGCAGTGGTCCAGATGAGAAATGACAGCAGCTCATTCCAAGCATTGGGGTCAGTGAGGGAATTATGTCACAGAAGCCCTACATAGAACAAAGAAGCAAGTTCCATAATAGCAGCGAAAGTGTTTTATCTTTGGCAATGAGCACAGTTTTTGCATTTGACAATATCTCATGTTAATTTATTCTGTTGACTAATTGCTCTTTGGAGAAATTGAACTCATTCACCATTAGGTTTGACATGTTAAATTAATCAGATCTCTTAAAAGGCTTCCAACTTCTGAAAGCCTCAGACAGTTCAAAATTGTATCCCCATTTATCACGCTGTTTTGACATGATATGCAAAGAAAATAGCCTCATTCATTCCTATCTATACTCTGGCATACTTTTTGAGGCACAGGGGCATTTACTGGGTTACAAATGACTTCCCTGTTATTCAAGATAAACTGATGCCTTTAACTTGACTTTATTATTAATCTATTATTTATCAATAAGAACCCCTTCAAACAGTGTTTCAAAAATTGAAACATACAGCAGATTACTTTCCAATTCCTTTAATTTCTGATCACATCATTTCTGATTTTGATAGTGCTTTCCAAAAAGATGTTCTCTTCTCTATAATATGTTGTATATAACACATTTTCTGTTACATTGCCATTTTCCTTTAATGGAACTCAACTTGAAGTATCTATTTTTGGCTTGGAGCAAAATGAGATTCTTTTGCTGAGCTCTTGCATTAACAATCCCTGTTGTGCTGGTTCTAGTTCTTCAAACCCTAAGTGATGTACTGAATGGATCTTCTCACATCCCATACATCTTTGCATTTTTCTGACTAATTCTAAATATTCCCTCCCCAAACATGACCTTTATTCCTTTCTACTAAGCTCTTCTATTTCATTTCAAAGCTTCACTTAGACATAGTTTATCGTATTTTTATTTAAAGATGTGGTTCTTGTTTTTTTTTTTTTTTTTTTTTTTTTTTTTTTTTTGAGACGGAGTCTCACTCTGCGGCCCAGGCTGGAGCGCAGTGGCCGGATCTCAGCTCACTGCAAGCTCCGCCTCCTGGGTTTACGCCATTCTCCTGCCTCAGCCTCCCGAGTAGCTGGGACTACAAGCGCCCGCCACCTCGCCCGGCTATTTTTTTTGTATTTTTTAGTAGAGACAGGGTTTCACCGTGTTAGCCAGGATGGTCTCGATCTGCTGACCTCATGATCCGCCCGTCTCGGCCTCCCAAAGTGCTGGGATTACAGGCTTGAGCCACCGCGCCCAGCGGTTCTTGTTTTATGAGATGTCAATACCTAAAAATAAATTTTGCAAAACTTTTAGGTAAACTTTTAAGGGAACTGTTCATTCTTGAACAAAGGTCTAACTACTTCTTGGTCTGTAGTCTGTGAAGTCTCCATCTGAATGCATGCTCTGTTGCTCTCAGGACTGTTGAGAAGGTGTTTAACTGGCTCTGAGCAGGATTGCATTTGTGCTCTTGTGCTCTCTCCCCCTGTTTGTACTTTTCCAAAGTCTCCTGACCACTCTTTCTCTGCCCTTGTCTCACATGCCTCTTCCCACTGATTGCCTGGCTCCTGATGAAAGGTTTACAGTTGAGCCTTTCTTCTTCTCCATTGCCCATTTTAATTCATACAGTCTTATCACCAACTCCATCTTCCTTCTCATCCCTCCTCTAGTAGTTTATGCCATATTTTCATTCACTTGCATGTTGACCATGCTTTAAGTTGGCTGAATTATCAGGCATCATTCATTCGCTCATTCCTTCAGTCAGCCAGCTGACAAACACAGCCTCACTACATGGCCAGCACCCTGTTACATAGGAATTCAGGCAAGAATGAGACAGAATCCATGTCCTCAAGAAACATCCATAGGAAAAGGCATGTTTAAATCTGGATTCAAAAGGAACACTGTCTGCAGCTTTACTGAGCTAGAATCTGCTCACTTAGAAGGACTGGTTTAAGCAAAGTGTTAAGGATATTGATATCCCATGATATCTACAAGGGATTTTTGTATTATTAAGTACTTAGTAGGAGCCTGGCATTATTCAGGCCTATTAAACTAATTAATCTTCAAAGTGATCATGGAAGGAAAAACATTTTTATTCCTGTTTCATTAATGAGAAAATCAGAACTCAGAAAATTTGAAACATGTCCAATATCACATAGCTAATAATTAAGTTGCAATGGCTATTTTAACTAAATCTTATAAACATTTTTAAACTCAAATTTAACCCTTATCACCCATCTTCATCAATTATTAACACCTTGTCATTCTCCATTCTTCCTTCTTCTTTCATCCATCACCCTCTGCCATTTCCTTTTTTTTTTTTTGGCAGAGAAGTATTTTAAGAAAATTCAATATGACATATTACTTTACCTGTATATATTTCCATATGTAACTTTTATAGATGTGAACTCTAAAAAGACACAAACAATATTATCAACAATAAAATTACCAACTTTCCTGTATAATTGTTTAATAGCATCTAATATTCAACTCAGGTTTTCTTTCTTCTGATTGTCTTTTTGGAGTTTTAAAATTGTTTTCTTAACAATTAAGATCTAAAATAGAACCCAGTCTGTTGTCTTCACGAGCACCCCCCCACCCCCCCCGCTGTCACCTTGCTCATCATTAGGTAGGGCTACCTAGCTTGGGCCCACAACACAGCTGCCCCACCCCAGGCCGATTGCTCTGATTGAGAGCTGCTTTGTGTTTTGCTGGGGGACAGCCCTGAGAGACAAGCGAAAGGCCCTCTGACATCACCACTGAAAAGGTCTCTGCTCCTGCTACCCTCACATTTGGGAGGGACCATAAAGCCTGAGCTAGTTCCAGGACTATGGGGTGCAGCCCAGTAGTGCCAAGCCAAGATCTGCATCCAGCATTTGAGTGGAAGAGGAGCCCACACCTTCAGAGCACTGTGAGGGACCATAGCTGCAATCGGGAGGAAATACAGAGGAGCCACTTGGCTAAGAGCCTACCAGTCATTGGACTTAAGCCCCACCTCCTGTATCACAGCCTAAACTTCGACACCAAAAATACTTTGCTATATCCCCCCTCCACTGCTGTGAAAGGAACAATAAGAATTCAGCTACAAATAAAGACCCTGCACAAATACTTAGCCCTCTGAAAACATCCAGAAATGAAGACAACTCATTATACTCAAATCCCACTATAGTTAAAGGAACATTAGCCCACACAGATGAGAAAGGACCAGTGCAAGAACTCTGGCAACTCTAAAGGCCAGAGTGTCTTCTTTCCTCCAAATAACTGCACTAGTTCCCCAGTGATGGTCCTTAACCAGGCTGAAATGGCTGACATAACAGACACAGAATTTAGAATATGAATGGGAACAAAGACCATTGAGATTCAGAAGAAAGTCAAAACTCAATTCAAGGAATCTAAGGATTGCCATAAAGTAATACAGGAACTGAAAGACAAAATGGCCATTAAGAGAGAACCAAACTGATCTGATAGAGCTGGAAAACACACTGCAAGAATTTCATAACACTGTTGTAAGTATTAATAGAAGAGTAGAAGGAAGAGGCAAGAGGCATGTGAGACAAGGACAAGCTGAGGAAAGAATCTCAGAACCTGAAGACTGATTCTCAGAACTACCTCAGTCAGGCAAAATTAAAGAAAAAAAGAATTTTAAAACCAAACAAAACCTCTGAGAAATATGGGATTACGTAAAGAGACGAACTCTATAACTCACTGACATCCCTGAAAGAGAAACAGGGAAAACATGCAACTTGAAAAACATATTTGAGGATACGGTCCATGAAAATTTCCCAATCTCACTGGACAGGCCAGCATTTAAATTCAGGAAATGCAGAGAACCGCTGTGAGATACTGTACAAAACAACCATTTCTAAGATGCATAGTCATCATCAGCTTCTCTGAGGTCGACATGAAACAGAAAATATTAAAAGCAACTAGGAAGAAGGGACAGGTCATCTAGAAAGGGAACCCCATTAATATAACAGTGGACCTTTCAGCAGAAACCTTCTAAGCCAGAAGAGATTTGGGGCCTATATTCAGCATTCTTAAAGAAAAGAAATTCCAACCAAGAATTTCATATCCAGCCAAATTGAGCTTCACATAGGAAGCAGAAATAAGATCCTTTTCAGACAAGCAAATGCTAAGGGAACTCATTATCACCAGAATTGCCTTATAAGAGGTCCTTAAAGGGGGGCTAGAAAAAAAAGACTTTTACCAGCCATCACAAAAACACACTTAAGTAAATAGACCACTGACCCTATAAAGCAACTACACAGTGAATTCTACATAATAATGAGCTAACAATATAATAGAATTAAATACGCAAATATTTATGTTAACTTTGAATGAGAACGGGCTAAGTGGCCTGATCAAAAGACAGAGAGTGGCAACTTGGATAAAGTAAGACTTAACTGTATGCTGTCTTCAAGTTACCCATCACACATGCAAGAACATATACAAGCTCAAAGTAAAGTGATGGAGAAAAATCTGTGAAGCAAATGAAAACCAAAATATCAGGGGTTGCTTTTATTTTTTTTGACAGTCTCACTCTGTTGCCCAGGCTGGAGTGCAGCCTTCTAATTTCAGACAAAACAGACTTTCAACTGACAATGATCAAAAAAGACGAAGAAGGGCATTACAAAATGGCAAAGGGTTTGATTCAATAAGACAATTTAACTGTCTTAAATATATATGCACCCAACACAGGGGCATCCAGATTCATAAAACAAGTTCTTAGAGACCTACAAAGAGACTTAGATAATTATACAATAACAGTTGGAGAATAGAATATCCCATTGACAGTATTAGACAGATTATGGAGTCAGAAAACTAACAAAAATGTTCAGGACCTGAACTCAGTACTTGACCAAATGGGCCTAACAGGCATCCACAGAACTCTCCACCCCAAAACAACAGAATGTACATTCTCATCTGCACATGGCACATACCCTCAAATCGACCCCACAATTGGCCATAAAACAATTCTCAGCAAATTAAAAAACTGAAATCACACCAATCACACTCTTAGACCACAGCACAATAAAAATTGAAATCAATACCAAGAAGATTGCTCAAAACCATAGAATTACAGAGAAACGAAACCACCTGATTCTGAATGACTTTTGGGTAAGCAATGAAATTAAGGCAGAAATCAATACATTCTTTGAAACTATGAGAACAGAAGATGCAATATACCAGAATCTCTGGGACACAGCTAAAGCATTAGTAAGAAGGAAGCATATAGCACTAAATGTCTACATGAAAATGTTAGAAAGATCTCAAATTAACAACCTAACATCATACCTTGAGGAATTATAAAAACAACCCCAAAGCCAGCGGAAGACAGAAATAACCAAAATCAGAACAGAACTGAATGAAATTCAGAAGCAAAAACCATATAAAAGATCAATAAAACCAGAAGTTCTTTATTTGAAAGAATAAATAATTTGTTATACTGCCAGCTGGACTAACAAAGTAAGAAAGAGAGATGATTCAAATAAACACAATCAGAAATGACAAAGGGGACATTACCACCAACTCCACAGAAATACAAAAAACCATCAGAGACTGTTATGAACACCTCTATGGATACAAACTAGATAATCTAATAGAAATGGATAAATTTCTGGACACATACACCCTCCCAAAACTGAATGAGGAAGAAATTCAAGTGGTTTATTCAAGAATAAACCACTAATGGGTTTAGAAACTGAATCAGTAATGAAAAACCTACCAACCAGAAAAAGCCCAGGGCTAGATAGATTCACAGCTAAATTCTACCAGAAGCATAAAGAAGAGCAGGTACCATTCTTACTGAAACTATTCCAAAAATTGAGGAAGAGGGATTCCTTCCTAACTCATTCTATAAGGCTAGGATCATCCTGATAACAAAACCTGGCAGTGATGCAACAGAAAAAGAAAATTTCAGGCCATTATCCTTGATAAAAATCGATGCAAAAACCCTCAACAAAATACTAGCAAACTGAAACCAGCAGCACATCAAAATACTAATCCATTACAATCAAGTAGGTTTTATCTCTGGGATGCAAGGTTGGTTCAACATGTGCAAATCAACAAATGTGATCCACCACATAAACAGAACTAAAAACAAAAATCACACAATCAGCTCAATAGATGCAGACAAGGCTTTTGATACAATTCAGCATCACTTCATGTTTATTAAAAAAACCCTAACAACTAGGCATTGAAGGAACATACCTCAAAATAATAAGAGCCATCTATGATAAACCCACAGTCAACATCATATTCAATGGGCAAAAGCTGAAGCTGAGAACCAGAACAAGACAAGGATGCCCATTTTCACCATTCCTATTCAACATTGTATTAGAATTCCTAGCCAGAGCAATCAGGCAAGAGAAAGAAAGAAAAGGCATCCAAAGAAGAAGAGAGAAAGTCAGACTATCTCTGCAGACAATATGATTTTATCCCCCTAGAAAACCCTATAGTCTCTGCCCTAAAGCTCCTAAATCTGAGAAACAACGTTAGCCAAGTGTATTAGTCTGTTTTCACGCTGCTGATAAAGACATACCCGAGACTGGGCAATTTGCAAATGAAAGAGGGTTATTGGACCTACAGTTCACCATGGCTGGGGAGGCTTCACAATCATGGTGAAAGGCAAGGAGCAGCAGGTCACCTCTTACATGAATGGCAGCAGGCAAAAAGAGAGCTTGTGCAGGAAAACTCCCTCTTATAATAACCATCAGATCTCGTGAGACTTACTCAGTATCATGAGAACAGCGTGGGAAAGACCTGCCCCCATGATTCAATTACCTCCCACAGGGTCCCTCCCACAACACGTGGGAATTCGAGATGAGATTTGGGTGGGGACACAGTCAAACCATATCACCAAGTTTCTGGATACAAAATCAATGTACAAAAATCAGTAACATTTTCATACACCAATAATGTCCAACTTGAGTGCCAAATCAATGCAATTTCATTCACCATAGCTACAGAAAGATTAAATACCGAGGAACACAGCTAACTAGGGAAGCAAAAGATCTGTAGAACAATAATTACAAAACGCTGCCGAAAGAAATGAGAGATGACAGAAACAAATGGGAAAACATTCCATACTCGTGGATAGGAAGAATCAGTGTTGTTAAAACGACCATACTACTCAAAGCAATTTATACATTCAAAGCTATTTCTATCAAACTACCAAGGACATTCCTCACAAAACAGAAAAACTATTGTAAAATTCATATGGAACCAAAAAAGAGCCCAAATAGCCAAGGCAATCCTAAGCCAAAAGAACAGAGTTGGAGGCATCATAGTACCCTACTTCAAAGTATACTACAAGGCTACAGTAATCAAAACAACATGGTACTGGTACAAAAATAGATACATACTAATGGAATAGAATATAGAGCTCCCAAGTAAAGCTGCACACCTACAGCCGTCTGATCTTTGACAAAATTGACAAAAACAAGCAATGTAGAAAGGAGTCCCTATTCAACAAGTGGTGCTGGGATAACTGGCTTGCTATATGCAGAAGACTGAAGTTGGACCCCTTCTTTACACCATATACAAAAATTAACTCAAGAGGGATTAAATATTTAAATGAAAAACTACAATTATGAAAACCCTTGAGGAAAACCTAGGAAATGCCTTTCTAGACATAGGCCCTGGCAAAAATTTTATGATAAAGATGCCAAAAGCAACAAAACAAAAATTGACAAAAGGGACCTAATTAAACTAAAGAGCTTCTGCATGCCAAAAGAAACTATCAACAGAGTAAACAGGCAACCCACAGAATGAGAAAAATATTTACAACCTATGCATCTGACAAAGGCCTAATATCTAGAATCTATAAGAAACTTAAACAAATTAACAAGCAAAAAGCAAACACCACTAAAAAATATCAAAGGACATGAACAGACACTTTTCAAAAGATATATGCATGTCCAACAAGCTTATGAAAAAAATGTTCAACATCAATGGTCATTAGAGAAATGCAAATCAAAACCACAGTGAAATACCATTTCACATCAGTCAGAATGGTTATTACTAAAAAGACAAAGAATAACAGATGCTCATGAGGCTGCAGAGAAAATGAAGTGTTTATACATTGTTAGTGGAAATGTAAATTAGTTCAGCCACTGTGGAAAACAGTTTGGTGATTTCTCAAAGAACTTAAAACAGAGCTACCATGTGACCCAGCAATCCCATTGTTGGGTATATGCCCAAAGGAATATACATTTTTCTACCATAAAGACACATGCTGGCCAGGTGCGGTGGCTCACTCCTGTAGTCCCAGGACTTTGGGAGGCCGAGGCAGGTGGATCGCTTGAGCCCAGGAGTTCAGACGAGGCTGGGCAACAGGGCAGAACCCCATCTCTACCAAAGATAAGCTGGGCATGGTGGCAGGTGCCTGTAATACCAGCTACTCAGGAGGCTGAGGTGGGAGAATCATTTGAACCCAGGAGATGGATGTTGCAGTGAGCTGAGATCATGCAACTGCACTCCAGCATGGGCAATAGAGTGAGACTCCATCTCAAAAAATAATAATTAAAAAAACCACATGCAAATGTATGTTTATCACAGCACCATTCACAACAGCAAAGACATGGAATCAACGTAAGGGCCCATCAGTGGTAGTCTGGATAAAGGAAATGTGGTACATATACACCGTGGAATACTACACAGCCATAAAATAGAATGAGATCAGGTCTTTTACATCAACACAGATGGAGCTGGAGGCCATTATCCTAAGTGAACCAATGTGGGAACAGAAAGCCAAACACTGTACGTTCTCACTTACAAGTGGAAGCTAAACATTGAGTACACATGGGCACAAAGAAGGGAATAATAGACACTGAGGCTTACTTGAGGGTGGAGAGTGGGATAGGGTGAGGATTGAAAAGCTATCCAATGGGTACTATGCTTATCACCTGGGTGATGAAATAATATGTACTCCAAATCCTCAGAACATGAATTTATCTATAGGACAATCTGCACACATGTATCTCTGAAACAAGAATAAAAGTTAAAATAAAATCAAATAGGCTCCCACACTACGCTTGGTTAATATAATTACTAAGACTCTTTTTACCTTTACAATTTTCTTCTCCTCTTCTTTCTCCCATGCCAACTACTTGATGAAGATACTTCGTTTTTTTTCTTCTGTAGAATTTCCCACATTCTGAATTGAGCTGATTATTTGCATTTGACTGTGTTTGACATCTTCTATCCCTCGTATTTTCTATAAACTGGCAGGTTAATCAGGGTGGCATCATTCGATTCAGGTCAATGTGTTCTCTTTTAATAACATTTTTTCTTTCTACAAGGTGTGCAGCACTTCCTAGTGCATCATATCAGCCACTTCTTTTCTACAGATGTCACAGTGGATGACTGGGGGCAGGTGTTGTTAATCTGAGCCATACTTGCTAAGCGTTCTCATTAACCTTTCACTGATGATTTTTTAGCCATTGATAACCATTGTCCAGTTGATTAATTCACTAGGTGTCACAAACTGTTGATTTCTATAATTCTCTATCATTCCTGCTAAGTTCATTAGTTAGTGTTCTTCTATAATAAGAATTTTTCTTTCACCAATTATTTGATTGCCCTGAAATATGACTTATATCCAAAAGCAGGGTTAAATTCTTGATTCTGACCTTTTATATAGCAAGTTTCAGAATAAGGAGTTGGTATACCACAAAGCTAGAGCCCAGGACCACGTGACGCTAAGCCATATTAAATTTCTTGTTAACTGGAGAGTTCAAAAAGGTGTAAGAATAAAAGCAAAGTCTAAATGTCCTAGTTCTTTTTTGGCAGTCAGGTGGCTGTGGAGCCATGATCCCTGAGATTCCCTGGTGCGGCTGCTTCAGGAGAAATGTCAGAGGTCACAAGGTGTCACTTGGTTGCACTTCATAGCAGTTACTGCCCTTTGCAGGCTGATTAGCCACCGCGATCAACATGGAGTTTCAACACCTAGATGACCAACAGTCAGGTTTAATCAATAGCTTGGTGTCTGACTGATATCCGTTTATTCCCTCATTCCCCCGGTCCATGCTCCTGGCCACAGGGCTGGAAGAGCGTGAGAGCATGTCTGCTCATCTCCTTCTCACTAGCTTTCTGGGGCAGTCAGGCGCCTTTGGAAGGAGAAGAGAATTGTGTGAGTAAATACAGTGTTTCCTCTCCAGCCCTGGGGGTTGCCTTTGTCAGCATCAGCAGAAAATCATAGATTGGAAGTGACTCGGTGATTCTGCTGAGCTCGGCCTAGCACAGCAGCTGGAACGAAACACACTTCTATGTGCCCATGTGAATACCTGAAAATTGTTTCACCTTGGGCCTTCAAAATGGAAATGATTTCCAAAAAAACAAACCTCCAGAAGGCACCAGTGCAATTGTGGGAGTTTCCATTAACTACCCTTGTCACACCTGCTGCTCTTCTCAGCTGAGGACAAGGGACAAGGTTGTCTCTGGCCACAGTTGCCCTTGGACAGGTTGGGCCCTTCTCTAGACTCTTTTCATCCCTACATTTGCAATGTTCTTAGTAATCCTAGATGGGAGAATCAAGCCCAGCTTTTAGTCTTCTCAAAGGAATTGCATTAGATGAGAGACAGATGTAGAACTTCAATATTCTATTGTCCACCCCACACCTCACACCCCGCTGCTGAGAACACCAAAGGGAAGATTCCTTTGCACGAGTGTCTTGGAGAGAGGGGCTGGGGAGTGTCAGAGTAGATTGCATCGGAGAATACAGAGAGAACGGCAGGAAGTTGCAGGAGAGGAGAGGAGTGCAG
Organism: Rhinopithecus bieti; assembly: GCF_001698545.2. NCBI lineage: Eukaryota > Metazoa > Chordata > Mammalia > Primates > Cercopithecidae > Rhinopithecus > Rhinopithecus bieti. The sequence continues at coordinate 3,449,240 of NW_016810434.1, forward strand.
CTGGGTCTCAGAGACAGGTGCATCCCAAGGGGAAAACCCCGTGCTCCTCTCTGGCTCCCGAGTTCCTGTTGGTCCTCTTCTTTGTTCCTCAAGGTCCCAGTTGTAATAGCTTTTTGCAGATGGTCTAATGATGAGTCTCTAGATGAGCCAGTGTCTGTGGAGTGGCTGTGGTAAGCATGGGCACAGGACATGTACCTTCTGCTTATCCCATGCTCATTGTTGATGTGGCCACAGGGCAGAGATGTCTGATGAAGAAAGAACTACCTTCTTTCTGAAGTCCAACTGGGGTCCTCCAAGCATTTTTGGAGGCTGGCTAGTGCATGCTGTAGGCATGATCCTGTGATCTCAACCAGCAGTGTCCTGTGTCCTGTCAAGGGGTAATGTCTCACCATTGGTACTGGGTAGGGTAAAAGGCGGCATTTGGGATCAGCATTGCCCAGGCCAGGTACTCAGAGCACCCTCACCCCCAAACACACACAGGGACCATGGGCGCCCTTGCCCTGGCTAACTCCAGATACCCCTGCCCTTTGAAGTTCAATTCGTTCACCAGCAATTGTGAAGAATACACTTCTCTGCTCTGGAAATGTTTATTTTGTTAATTTTACACAAAATGTCATAGCTTAAAAAATATCTGCATATCTGGAACATAGGGAGTACTTAATGAGTGTTTATTGAATGAATGAGCGCATGAAGGAAGCAATAACAAAAATGTCAACAGAAAACAATTCCACAATGGCACTTCTAGAATAAATGTATTAAATCTCAATGTTTCTTTTCTAGGGCTCTTGTGTGGTTGGAGCCGCTCACTTAGATAGTAGTGATAATTCTCATCCACGGAGACCAACAGGAGACAATTCCCATAGATTGACTGTCTCTGTCAACCTAAATAACAGAAAGACTCTCTAAAAGAAAATATTTATTTGGGACTAGGGCATTGCAATGAAAATATGAATGCCACAGTGAACTATGTGTGTGTTCAGGGAGATAAAAGAAGACAAAGGTTTTTAAAGGAAAAATGAAGAGGATTAAATGACTGTTTTTAGGTAATTATCTTTGGCTCCAAGGGTCAATAACAACGGTGATGCCAGTTGAGGTTGGACAGGAAGTTCCTGGGCAGGTGTCCTGACAGAAGTATTTTTTTGTGGGAAGTTGCAAGGACTTTTGAGCAAGGTTGTGGTTTTTGTAGTCTTTTGTGATGGGTTTTGTTATCAGGCATACGAGCATGAGAACCTTCTCTTCATGGCCTTCCCTGGCTCTATTTGTCAGGTGTTTTTGGTTTGTTTTAACACAAGTGACTCCATTTTGATTCTGACAACTTTGACAGCTCCAATGCCCCAACCTTGAAGTCTGGTATTGCTACCTGTTGTTTTACATGTGAGGCCACTGAGGATGGAGGAGCTGAGTGTAACAACTGATTAGGGATGCCTGGCAGATCTGGGCTTGTTCTCTCGCTCCACATAGCTTCCAGGGCTGCCGTGTGCATGGAGCAGATGAGTGGAAGGTCGTGAAGCAATGCTCCGTGGAAAGAGTCCCAGAGCAAGCCCTTATATGCACAAGAGCTCATGCAGCCTGCGGGAGACCCACACTCAAGCAATGCCCAGCTCACTCTTCATATGTGTGAGCCCTGCAGGACTGTGTCCACTCAGAGAGGTCACTAGTCTTGTTTACAGAGACTCAGTGTCCCCCTTGCATCTGCCCGGAAAGGGGATGGCTTTCTATCTCATAAAGGGTAGATATGTGGGAAGCTGGCTCCATCAACACTTATTTCAGAATCAAGAAGTTCAAGAGTATTCAGTGTCTCTACCGAAAGGATAGACTGAAACTCGCTTGGCAAGTCAAATCACATCTCTCCTTTGCTTCAACTCTTCCAGAGATCCATCACACTCAGAATAAAATCTGAAGCCAGATCAAGGCCTCCATGTCCACTGCCCAGCCTTGTCTGTCTTTTCACCTCCCTGTTCCCTGTCCATCCTGCTCACTTCTGCCTGTGCAGTGGCTGGTCCCTCTGCCTGGCACTCTCTTTCCTCACCTTACTCATAATTCAAATGTCAGGTGGTTGAGGTCTTTCCTGAGGACCCTCTGTGATGAAGGCCATCCTATCCTCTGTTCCTCTCTCTGATCACGATGTCAGTTGGATGGTTTCTGCGGGGGTCCAGGAGGGTCCGTATGCCCCTCTCCATCTCAGTTTCCTCTATTGTTAACATCTTGCAGTAGTGTGATACTTTTATTAAAATTGATGAGCTAATATTGATAGATGATGATGATGATGATGATGATGATGATGATGATTACTCTTAGAGACAGGGTCTTATTCTCTCACCCAGGCTGGAGTGCAGTGCTGTGATCTAGTTCATTGCAACTTGAATTCCTGGGCTCAAACAGTCCCTCACCTCAGCCTCCCTCCCAAGTGGCTAAGACCACAGGCATACACCACCATGCCTGGTTAGAACCACAGGTACACACCACTACACCTAGTTTTTAAAATTATTTTTTGTAGAGATGAGGTTTAATGATGTTGCCCAGGTTGGTCTCGAACCCCTTACCTCAAGCAATCCTAACACCTTGGCCTCCCCAAAGGCTGGGATTATAGACATCAGCCACCACGCCTGGCCTAATGCATTATTATTAACCAAAGTAGTTTACATTGAGGTTTCTTGTTGGTGTTAAACACTCTACGGTGTTTGACAAATGCAAAATGCCATGTATCCACCATGACAGTATCATACAGAATAGATTCACTGCCCTAAAAATCCCCTGTGCTCCACCTGTTCATTTTTTCTCCCTACTGGTTCCAAACATGATATTTTTACTTTCTCATAGTTTTGCCTTTTCTATAAAATAGAATGTCATATAGTTGAAGTCATATGATTATGTAGCCTTTTTGACTTAGTAATATGCATTTATTTTCTCCATATCTTTCTGTGGCCTGAGAGCACATTTCTTTTATCTCTTTTATATCATTTATCATTATGTTGCATGGATGTAAATTATAGTTTTTTTGTTTTATTTTTGAGACGGAGTCTTGCTCTGTCCCCCAGGCTGGAGTGCAGTGGCATGATCTCTTCATTTTCCTCATGAGAGATTCAAATAATGCAGAAGTATACAGAAAAATATCACTCAAAGTCCTGAGGAATATTTCTTTTTTTGAGACAGAGTCTTGCTCTGTCACCCAGGCTGGAGTGCAGTGGCGTGATCTCCACTCACTGCAAGCTCCACATCCTGGGTTCATGACATTCTCCTACCTCAGCCTCCCAAGTAGCTGGGACTACAGGCATCCACCACCACGCCTGGCTAATTTTTTTGTATTTTTAGTAGAGACGGAGTTTCACCGTGTTAGCCAGTATGGTCTCGATCTCCTGACCTCATGATCTGCCCACTTCAGCCTCCCAAAGTGCTGGGATTACAGGCGTGAGCCACGGCGCCTGGCCATAAATTATAGTTTTTTTTTTTTTAACAAAAATCTATTCACTTATTGAAAGTCATCTTGATTGTTTCCAATTTTTGGCAGTTGTAAATAAAGCTGCTATAAACCCTTATGTATAGGTTTTTGTGCAGACATTAAGTTTTCAATTCATTTGGGTAGTTAGGAGCACAGTTGCTGGATCATATCATAAGACTAGCTTTAGCTTTGTAAGAAACTGCCAAACTGTCTTCCAAAATCACTGAGTTGTTTTTGCATTTCCGCCAGCAATAAATGGGAGTTCCTGTGGCTCCACATCCTTGCCCAGCATTTGGTGGTTTTGCTCTTTTGGAATTGGGCCATTTTAAAAGGTGTGTAGTGGTCTCTCATTGTTGTTTTAATTTGCAATTCCCTAATGATATTTGATGCTGAACGTCTTTTCATATGCTTATTAGTCATCTGTATATCTTCTTTGGTGAGGTGTCTGCTCAGATCTTTTGCTCACATCTTAATGGTTTGTTTTCTTGTTGACAAGTTTTAAGAGTTCTTTGCATATTTTAAATACAGGTTCTTCATCAAATAAGCATTTTGCAAATATTTTATCCAAGTTGTCGGCTTGTCTTTTCCTTCTATTAAAGACTGTTAACAGATTTCCCAGGTGTTTGAGAAGAACTAGACTAAACTACTGAGTGCTATGGGACTTCATGACAGAAGGGCAGAGTCATCAAAGACAACTCCATAGCGTTAGTACTCGTAGCCACTTTCCCAGCATGCCACAGTTCCAGCATGCCATAAAATCTATCAAAGTGTTTGTAAGAGAAATAAAATCGAGTAAAACCAAAAAATTCCAAATCATGGATGTTGCAAAAAGATAAATGGACTTTAAAGATGAAGAAGGTATTAGATATTAGGACAGGAAAGAATTCAACTGATTAAGAAAATGTGAGCAAAACTCAATATATAAACATAATCAGGAATTTTTTGGGGCAGGAAGGAAACTACGGGGTAAAATTAAGGAAACTGTTATTTAGTAGAGAGAAAGAAAGTGAACTGTGGTTTATAACAGAATAATAACAAAACGAAGGCCCGTTATATATACACATATATAATCTATGTATATATAATATATACACATATAAGCATATTATGTGTACATATACATATTATATATGTATATATGTAATATATGTGTATATGTATATATTATATATACATATATAATATGTATATTATGTATATAATAGGTATATAATAGAGAGTCATAAACTCTTAAAATCACCAAAGTAATATAGAGAAGAGAAGACAAAGCCTGCGGTGGCTTCCAGAGCTTTCACCAGAATCCCTGAACCAGGAAGTGTATTATTTCAAATCCATCTGGAAGAACATTCAAAGAGTTTTAATGCCATTGCACTTCCACATCCTAACTCAGTATCATTTCCCACACAAATTCAGCCACTTTCCAATCTCATAACAAGCCAAAATCCATGACAGCCCTGTCTGAGGTTGTCTTCAGTGTGTGGGTGTTATTTGTGTTATTTGCAGCTAAATGAGTCCTTTGAGACTCCCATCTGGTGCTCGTTCATATTTTCTTGAAGACTCTTGGCATGTTAAGGAACCTTGCTGAAGGAACCTGCTGAAGAACCCAAAGACTGTTCCAAGATGAATCTTTGTAAAAGCTGCATGTATTTATCCCAATATCCAAGTCGTCAAGTCAAAATAAATTGTGTGCTGAAGTTCTACAAATGGCACTGAAAAAAATGTAGGAAAGGTGAAGAATCTCATCTCTGATTTTAATACATAGAGTTACACAAACCTGGAAAATGAGGGATGGGAATTTAGACACTACCGTGATACTGGTTAGAGAAAGGCAGAAAGAAGGAAAAAAGCATTATGTAGTACAGAGGCTTTCACCAGGACACACAGGAGAAGGTTACAAACCCAGGCGGTTGAGTGTGGACTCTACCCGTTAACCTGAGCGCCTTGTAGAGCCCACTCCAATTTCATAGGAATATTTTCCCCATCACTGGCCCTGTGCTTTAGAAACTTGCAGGAACTAAAGGAGAAACAAGGATGGCTTTATTGCAGTCTGTGGAGTGCACACCACAGTGGAAACACTCATCACAATATTAAGAGCTAAGTTCAAAGGAAAGTGAATTTTGTGGAAAAATAAAATGCCTGCTGATTACATTTTCTTCCCCATTAATGCCAAATGAACATTTTCCATTTCTCTCGACTGCTCTGGACTCCAAGGTGGGTATCTTTTTTAAGATTTACAATTAATCACCTGATGGAAGGAAGCAGGGGATGTGGGTGGGGAGTGAGCAAACCAAGCAGGTATGAGAACAGAGGCAACTGGATCTGCGGGGAAAGGCACAATTATAGCCATGTGAGAGGTTTGCCCAATGGATAGCAATTTCCATTTACCCACAGGTTTCCATTCTGCTGAATGCAAACAGCAGGAAAACAAGCAGAGAGTCCTATGAAATAATACACCTTCCTTCGCCTGTGTTGGCTACACAATTTGGAAGGCTGATGTCAGAGAAAAAACACTGTTAGGAATTGTAGTTTTCAAATTATGAAATGTTCATCTGGTTCTTGAAAGGGAAGCATGTGTGCCTGGAAGAAGATGAGCACACATGGGCACAGCCCAGGGACATCCCTCCATCGTATCATTTAATATCTCATTATTGCGCATCAGCAGGGAATGCAGCCACCTGGCGTCATCTCAACACTCCAGCCCGGGCGACAGTGTGAGAGTCCGTCTCAAACAAACAAACAAACAAACAAACAAACACCCCATTTGCCTCTCTCTCTTTCTACTTTCTTCTTTTGCCTTCCCTGTGAAAAGTGACTAGATGGGTATGCATTCAAATTACCTACTTAGGGAGACAAAAAGGCCACTTTTGAATTCTAAGTTCAACATCTACTAACCCAACTGTGTATCTGAGGAAGAAAATGTTTTTTAAACAGCTTCTTCTGTCTCTTTTTGCAAACAGTGTTAAAGGGGGTATGTAATAATTTCTTAAATTCCTTTTGCTTGATTTAAATTGCTTAAAATATCGGTTGGCCATCTTATACTTAATCATTCAACAATATTTTTTCAGGCCTCTATTACGGGCAAGTCATTTTGCTAGATCTGGGGTACAAAGATGACTGAAGCCTAGTTGTTTTACTCACGGAGCTCCAAGTCTAGAAGGAAAGGCAGGAAGTAGATCCTGACATTCACAAGATAAACATTATTAAAGCTTTTGAGGTTGATTTCGTGATCTATTTCTCCCCATAACATGCAATAAGTTAAAGTTGAAAAATTAGTCTCATTCTAGTCCTTTATAATGCTTAAAGAGTCATTATCTAATTAAGCAATTAATTAATTTAAATATTTATTGAACATCTATTAAGCATCAAAGGCTCTCATGGAGCTTACTTTTATGTCAGAAAGTGATAATGGCCATGAAGAAAAAGGTAGGTTAAGTGAATAAACGGAGATAGAAGACAAAGCTTTCTTTTAATGGAATGATCAGGGAAGGCCTCTTTAAGAAGGTGACATTTGAACAGAGAGGGAGTGAGCCACAGAGATATCTGAGGAAACAGCACGTGCATAGGGTCTGAGGCAGGAATAAATCAGGCACACTCAAGGAATAGCCAGGAAGCCAACTTGGCTATAGAAGTGGAAGGAGAAGAGAAAAAGTGAAGGTCCGTTGTGCATGGAAGGTCTATTGCGCATAGTTGCACTTGGTAAGGATTTTGGATTAAATCCTGGGCCCAGCAAGGAAAGTGGGTAATGGGCTGTGGAAATAGTCTTGGTAGATGTTAGTAACTTGAACTAGAAAAAGATGGTGAGAAGGGCAGATTCTCTTCTGTGTTAGAGATAGAGCCAACAGGATTTGATAATAGATTACATTATGGGATGAGAAGCATTTATTGAGCTAGAAAGGGTGAAGGGTTAGGGGATGGGGAGGAATGAAGAATGGGGTTGGGCTTGCATTTTAGAATAGGAAACAAGGGGATATGGATAGTGGAAGTAACTGTGCATTGGGGTGACGTGGGAGAGATCTGGATCTGAGAGTCCTGGGTGTAGGTGTTATTTGCAGCACTAGGTCAGGCTGATATCTCCTGGAGAGGAAGAATAGAGAGACTTGAGGAGTGAGGGCTGAGATCTGGGCCACTCTAGGCTGCAGATGTTGGGAAGGTGAGGAAGAATCTGGAAAGGTGACTGACGAGGTGTGAATAGTAAGATAGGACAGCTAAGAGAAATGGCTTCTGAATGCCAAGTGAAAAAATGCTGTAAGGAAGAAAAGTTCAGCTCAACTTTGACATACTGCTGAGAGGTTGACTTAAGATGGAAATTTTGCTTTCTTTTTCCATTTTTTGCCAGCCCTGAAAGTTAGCTTTTACATCTGCATATATTAAGAGCTAGCGGTAGCTTTCTTTTTTTTCTTTTTAAAGAATCAAGGTTTTCAACTTTTAATAAAATACATTGTATGTAGTCAGTCTGTTTGGGATACTATAACAAAATACCTTAGACTGGGTAATTTATAAATAGCAGAAACTTATTTTCTCACAGTTCTGGAGGCTGGGTAGTCCAAGATCAGAGCAGCAGCAGATTCTGTGTCTGGTGGGTGCCTGCCTCTGCTTCATAGGTGGTATCTCTTGTCACATCCTCACATGACAGAAGGGGCAAACTGCTCCCCTGTGTCCTTTTTTTTTTTTTTTTTTTGCAGATCACAAATGTGTAGTAGGATATTTTGGGGACAATACATTGAAAAAACTATCATTTTACAAATGTAAATACAGAGAAAAATTCTAGATGGAAGCACATGAACTTCATAGCAATAAACTTCATAACAATGTTACTCCTATGGAGGAGGGAAGGGGATTAGGATGTGGAATACGGCCAAACAGGAAAATTGTATCCTGAGATGTCTGGGACAGTCCATATTTATTCTTGTTTTAATTACTGGTTGACTTACTTATTTTCTTTGTGTCTCTTTCACTAATTCCGCTCATTATGGCTCCACACCCATGACTTAATCACCTCCTAAAGGCTGCACATTTTAATAATAACATATTGGCAACTGAATTTCCACATGAATTTTGAAGAAACACAAATATTTAGACCATAGCACATACATAAGAGTTAGAGAACAAAAAAAGATGAGTTTGTGCTGAGATGAACTGCTAAGCTGTGGGCTAAATTGTCTTACTAGTTACACTGATCTCGCAACACTTGTATTTCACATACAATTTGTACTTTGTACTTCAGCAAAAAAGACAATTTTCGGTATGTCCTTGACCTTTGGGTCTGATACCATGTAATTGAAATTTCAAGAGTTAAATTTATAAATACTAGGAGCAGACAACAAAGAGTTCCAAGGATTGTGATAGAGAACATGTACAATTTGATCACAAAAATAGGAATCATCAATTTTGCTTTCAATGTGGTTTATTTATTTATAACCTGCCTTGTTCCAAACTGTCATCTTCCAGCAGATAAAATCTGTGTCTAAAATACTCATTGTTGGCAGCAACTTAGACTAAGTGCCCGGGGGTGGAACAAAGATTAAAAAATAAGTGGAGGCAGAAATCTTCTGTTGACTCACTTTGGTCGATGTGTAGATGTTCCGTTTCTCTCACATTTTTAGTTTTTCACTGATATGGTCATTTAAACTCTAACCCCTCAGGCCAAATCCAGCCCACAGGCATATTTTGTTTGGTGTACACAATGTTGGCTCAGATTTAAAAACTGGGAGTTTTCATATGAAAATCCACATTTATGGCTCCTTTTAAAAAACTGTCTCAATAACAGTTGCAACTATTCCATTTATCAATTTAAATTACCTGAGTAATCACTTTATTGATTTAAATTACCTGAGTAAGACTTACAATCAAGTTTGCAATCACTGATCCATGGGATGATTTATTTATCATATAAATTGTTACAACTGCATTTTCTTTCAATACAACTTCATGTGGCTTCCCCATAAACATCTTTCAAGATGACAAAATCAAATCTTTTTCTATGCGCTACATTGTTTTGGATGCTGTTAAATTTTATTTAAATAATTGTTTTTAATATGTCAAAATGAAATGTATGTGGTGTAAATAAGTATATGTGGCCATATTTTCCAGAGTCAAAGTACTGTAAATAATTGATAAGTTGACTCATTTTGGCAGTGCCTATCCCCCAGGTTAGACCATCTAAACTCACCATGCTCCATTTTCTGAACTGGCTTTCATTAGTTGATTTTGAAGGGGTCCAGAATATGACATCCCAAAATATGCCACTTTGGCATAGGCTTATTCTGAGATGAAGGCAATTGAGAAAAATCAAACACAGAAAGGGTTCTCTGCTCTTTCCTTCTGCCTAAAAGCAGGATGTAAATTTTCCTTGTGGCGATATCTGCTCCTTTCCTTCTTGTACCAGGAAGACGAGATTAACCCTTGTTACTGGAGGCAGAGATGGCATCAAGATGATTCTGTGTAAATAAGCTTTACGAAATAACCTTTATCTGCCATTCCATAGTTTCCCCTATGTATTTACATTCCCACATGTTACTGCCCTAGAAACCCAAAGCCTTCCTTCCTTTGTCTAGTCATTTGTCTAAATTTATCATCCTTTGTTAAAATGGGATACAGGCACCCAAGTCCAACCACTCCTTTAGAGTTTTCACTTCTTTTCTGTGAAACCCATCATGTATGTAAAAAATAGTAACATCAAATGGAATGTGTGCACTTTGCTCCTGTTAATACTACTTCTGTCAGTTTAATTCACAGGCCCCTTTCAAATAACCTAAGAGAATAGAGAAAACTTTTTTCCTCCACTACAGTGTATTTATTTACTTTTACATTGATGCCTTTTATGTGACAAATGCTGCTAGGGTATGGATATTAGAAATGAGTAAACTTGCTTAACTGTCATCATAATTCAGTGTAAAGATGCATACAAAAGCACATAATTAAGATTCAGTGAAACATATTCCAGGAGAGATATTAGCACAACGAACTATGGAATCACCGAGGAGAGGGACCACTAACCCCTTTAAATGAGAAGTTATCTAGTGTGTTTTTAACTGTTAAATGAATATCATGTTACTGTGTCGTGTGTAATGAGATCTGATGCAGATCTCATTCATAAATTCTCTGTCTCTCTCTTTCTGAATTGTGTGTGTGTGTGAGAGAGAGAGATTAAAAGCATTTATTTAAGATGGTTTCTAGAGATGGGCTTACATAATAACCCTAGGGACTATTTAGCAAAGAACTTTCCTGTCTTTAGCTTTGCCATGTGCCATAGATTGAGCAAGTCATTTATACTCTATAAATTCAGTTTGCATATCTATTAAGGAAGCATTAATTTAGATTACCACTTCTCAAATAGAACTCCTCATATGAATTATAGGACAGAGAAAATAATTTGAGTGACTATTTTCTCAATTCTCCCAAGGATGGTATATTAGTTGTGACATTCTAAATGCATGGAAGAGAAATTAATTCATTTCATACAATGGATGCTTTAAGAGATTAGGGCTTAATTCTCTCAAGAACACTGCTGCAATCTTATGTGGCTTTTAACTGATTCATTGCTGCTCTATCCTGCACCCTCCTGTAAGCCAGGAGTCCAGGTTATAAATGAGGAATATAGGTCACAGGTGCCATTATACATCTCACCTCTGTCTGTGATATAAGCCTTGGCTGGTTATAGGGTTTGGCCTATATGGATTACTGCTGCTAAGTTTGACACTGTCATAACTTGCATAGGTTTTTTGTCCTTGAAAACGGAAATCTCGGAAATCTCAGAAAAGTAAGGAAAAAACCTCTAGTGATCTAATCTGATTTTAGGGCTAGACCTCCTGATAAAGAATTATGAACTTGAACTCAATCCAGGCTGCCACTGCTACATCAGGCAGTCATGGTTTCAAGAAAGCATATTAAAATAACAATAACAAAGAAAATGGCAGCTATCCATTATAAGTAGTTGTTTTTTACATTATTTTATTTAACTATCATGAGAATCCTGAGCTAGCTTTCTTGTTCTCCATTTACCAGGTGAGGAAACTCAGAGGAGTTAGGTCACTTGCCCAAAATCCAGGGCTAGTAAGTAGCAGAGGCAGGTTGCACACCAATGTCTCCGTAGCCTTGGTAACCTTATAGTGTGCATCCTCTCTTTCAAGTCAAATAGGAGTCAGGTTATGCTTCCTAGAGAGGAGGAGTGGCAAGAACTATGCAAAGACTCTGAACCTGTCGAAGTGCCAGAAAGAGTGGACAAGCAAGGAGATGACTTGTTGACACTTGGAGGGTGCAAATGTACTCCAGGTACTCTGAGGATCAAGCTAAAGGAAGGATCCCCAATTCTACCTCCAGCAGCTGATGGCACTGAGTGTGAGGACCAACTGCTGCCTTGGCTGGAATTGATTCAGTGGCCCAGGGAGACAGGGGAAGAAAGAGGAGCTTGCAGATCCAAGTCCATTTGCAGATTAGTTGGGGAGGGGCTGAGATGGATGCTGCTTTTGGTTCTATCTGTTGGAGCATGAACCTGTGCTCACATTTTTGGTTGTGAGTGTTTGCTTTGAAATGGTATAGTGGACCCTGTCAATGCTGCCATATATCCTCTCAGGTCAATTTTAATGTTTCTATACAATTCTTCTTCAAATTTAGTAAGCTCTTGCCTTATTTTGAGGATTGTCTTCGGGCCAGTGGAGGATTCCTGCAGCATCAGATTGTCTGAGAGTTCACATCCTCAGGGCTGCCATTGGCCCAGTGACTGACACACAGGAGCAGCGCTTCCCAGCCCCCTTACCTGGGTGAGATGGCTCTGAGATTACTATGCACCTGACTTCTCTCCTGCAGGATCAGCTGAGGCTACTTCTGCAGGAAGATTGTCTGAAATTATCTGTCTCTCTCTCCTCTCTCTCTTTCTTCTCGTTCTCTCCTCTCTCTCTCTCTAGTTTCTCCTTAATAAGTAATTCTTGCTCAATGGTCTGTCTCTCACTATCTTCCTTAATAAGTAATTTGCCTTCATGGTCTGCCTCTCTCATATCCTTCTTAATAAGTAATTTGCTCATGATCCTTATCTCAAGAGCTGCTTCAGGGAAAACTCACCTAAGACATACAGTATTCCTGTTTATGTTACATACTTATATATTCAGCCAATGTTCCAAATTCGTGGGAAGTCATGTTCACTGAAAAAAGAGCCTAGGGTTTGGGGCCAGATGAATCTTGAATCTTGCTCAAATACAAACTAAACCACTGCTACTGAGGGCTTTGGGCGAGGCACAATCCCCATGTGGTTGCTTGTTTCATAATGTGTGAAATATCAACAATGATACTTAAATTGGAGGAGTCTGGATTTAACGGGATAAAGTATTTAAAGCATCTGGTACTCAATGGCACTAATTATTCAAACCCCAAGCAAAGTAAGGTTTGAGACATTCTAATCTCAGGACAGTCACAGAGAAACCACATTTAAAATATTCTTTTCATTGTGTGATGCTTTTGCATAGATCTCTTGTATACAAAAAGGAAAAAGTCTGTATAGCCTGGCCTTTCTAGAGACAGGTAGTGCCCTCCCTGCTTGGAGTACTATATTGTTGCTGCCAATTTGTTCCCACCCTCAGGAGGCACTGTGGTCTGTGGACAGAGAAATAAATATTTCTGTTTGTTTCTTCACTTAGTATATGTCAGTCCTGCATTGATCTTGGCTATTTCCCTCAAAGGGATGCATGTAGAAGCAGTTTTCACAGCACAGATAAATATTAAAGGCATATTTAGTTCCCTGTAGTGAACAAGGCTGAGGAGACAAACAGGCACATCACTGAAGGAGGTGTTTGAAGGTAAATTAAGGGCCGGCCATCAAAGTGACCCTCATGTATGCCTGTAGAAAGTGTGCCTTTCAGAAAACTCGATGACCTCTTCTATTTCTCTGTGGGAGTGTTGCTGGGTTGAGCCCTGCATCATTTCTGTTCCTCAAGCCCAAAATAGTTTTTTCTGATTTGTTAAATATTCTACTCACAGAAGTACACGACCATGATTTTTCCCGTGTTTTATAAAGTATAAGAATTTCTTTCTTGGAAGTGGCATGGGCTTTGGATTGGCACCCAACTACCCCAACAAGAGGCTGAGGAAGCCTTGAGGATTTGTTCAATAGGATCCCAATGCTGGCTAGGGATGAGGGACCATTTATTATCTTGTGGCCACTCCAGGCACAGAAGCCTGTTCCTTGCCTCTCTGCTTTGGTTTGTACTGTTTTCTCTGCCTGGTATTTCCAACCCTTTCCCTACCCCTACACCTGTCCCCATTTACCTGGTCCTCAGCTACTTACGCTCCAAGATTCAGCTCTTGCAGCATCTCCTCTAAGTAGCCCTTTTCTAAGTCCTCTAATTAGTCTTGTTCCCACCTCCTCTTACTCCCCTGGCCTTGTATAGGTTTCCACTGCAGCAGCTAAAACCAGGAAGTGTAGGACCTATGATTTCCCAAGAGCAAGGATCAAGACTTACACATTTTGGCCAGGTGCAGTGTCTCATGCTTGTAATCCCAGCACTTTGTGAGGCCATGGTGGACACATAGCTTGAGCCCAGGAGTCCAAGACCAGCCTGGCCAATATGGTGAAACCCCATCTCTACAAAAAATACAAAAATTAGCCAGGCATGGTGGCATGTGCCTGTGCTTCCAACTACTTGGGAAGCTGAGGTGGGAGGATCACTTGAGACCAGGAGGTGGAGGCTGCAATGTGCTGTGATCACAGCTCTGCACTCTAGCCTGGGTTACAGTGAGACTTTGTATCAAAAACAACAACAACAAAAAAAAGATTTGTTCATTTTGGATCCTTCAGTACTGGGCAAATAATATGTGCTCAATATACATTGGTTAGTAATAGAACAGTCATATAGCCATGGAGTATTAATTGAGGTATATTATGTGCAACACACTGTGTTAGATGCTAGAGAAGATGTTGAAAAATAGAATATAATGCTGCTTTCTAGAATTAGAATCCCTTACGAACTATCATGCCAATTACACAAGGAGGGGGGATTTCTGTCTGTTTGGTTCACTGATGTTTCCCAGTCCCCTGGAATAAATAGTGCCTGACACATAGTTGGCCCTCAATAAATATTTAATGAATGAAAGAATGCCTTCCACTTGGTAACAGTTTTAGCTTTCTCAATGATGCATCCTGTTTTATATTATACCATGAACAATGCATTGCTTTGGATTGCCGAATCAGACATCCTCGTTTAAAAGGTAAATCCTCCCTGAAAAAAGTGAGGGAGTTATTTTCAATCCTAGCTTAACCAAATAGAAACAAATTAAGTTCTTGTTTAAAGTTGCTTTTCAAAAGTTCTTGTTTGTTAGAAGTCTAAAGGGTACCTGAGGCCAAGTGAAGCTGGTTGCTTTTGAGCTCAAACACTTCCTATGAGAACTGCAATTGCACTTAAGTTCTGGTCCACCAGCAGCCACTGAAAATACGTGTTGAGCTGTTGACTGTTGCACCTCAATTTAGAGCGTTAAGTAGAAAGTGTTTTCCTGATTGGAAGTCATTTCTGTTCTTTCCGGGTTGTTTGTTAGGGACTTCATCACAAGGGTAGCTTTTGTCTCCTCTTTCTTTAAGTAATCTGGGAGGTTGCTGGAACCCTCAGTAAATTACTTCAAAGATAGGCTTTGTCATTGGAATAAATCCTGAAAGACCTATCGCAGGTAGCTCTGTAGGGATTTTTGATGGAAAAGTAGAACAATACCTTGGTGTCCTAGGACACTTTTGACTCTAAAGAGAGATGACCAGTGAATTACAAAATATAACTCTATTCCAAGACTTGGAATCTAAGGAAATTAAATTTAGCTGAAATTGAGAGCAGTTGAGGGGAAAAAATAACAAATGTAGAAAACTCATAGTCTATAAGTTTTATTCTTTAAATATTCTATCTGTTAGTATTCCCATTTAGTGTTATTAGGACTTATATTGTGGGGAAAATAAATTTTATATTTTAATTCTTAGAAAAAATATATTCTTCCTAGTTCAAACTAGACAACAAAGATATCTTCGTTTCATAGTGGCGATTTCCTGGAGGAAAAGAAAGGGGAAGGTAATTACGAGAATCAGGCAACTATGGGGTTGAACAGGGAAGAGGAGGGCACAAGTAGGGAGAGAGCAGAAAGTAAGACCCTGGGGTGCCCCAAGAAGAGAAGAGAACAGGCTTAGCTCAGCATCTTCTTACAAGTGCCTGCCATAGAAACTGCGGGATCTTCACCAGCCTTCTTCTCACCCTTCATGACAGAAGGGGTCTGTGTTTTTGGTGAACAGGGAGGACATGAAGAGAAAAGAAATTATGATTTGGGGATTCCATTGGAGTGGTTAAGGTTGCCTACATGGCTGGTGAGTGCGTGCGGTTGTATTCCTGCATTCCCAGGTATCTTTCCTTCCTGACTATCTCTCTTGTTGCTTCTGCCTGCCACCGGTGTGGCTGTTGCATACATTGGGATGTCTACCCAGGAGGGCTATGCATCACCTTACAATCCTGAAGAGAATGGTTTACAGTTAAACTGTCCTTGGGGGCATTGCAGATTTAGCAGTTCACCCTCCTGGAAAGTGTGACTGTATTAATATTGATGCCCTGGGAGAAGGGTTATTGTAACAATGGAATTGTGGGAAAGTCACTTTTACTGCTTCAGCCCATCTGAATCCATGCACTAGAGGATGCATACGTAGTTTTATTTTTTAGCATTGTTTCTTTGTGAGCAAAAGAAAGAAAGTTATGTTCCCCGAAGTGAGATCTTGATTTTTCAAAGCAGAATCAATATGTTGCTTCCTTTCAGAGGAGAGAGAAGATGCTGCAATTGGTCTGGATTCTGCTAATCACCAGCCCAGTGGATTCAACTTTATCTCATTCTGTCTTGGTGAGGAAAGATGGTTGTGAGAAGAAAGCCTGACATTCTGTTTCACCAGCTAACCCCTCATCTTTCTTTTCCTCATTAAACCACAAAGACCTCGACCTCCCAGCCCCTTGATAGGGGCTTTATATCGCCTACTGTGAACTCTAAGAGGTGGGGCTTGTTATCCCTATCTGATGACACAGGAATTCTTCACTTCCAGAGCTGGTGAACTGGGAAGCTAGGATTTGAACCTGAGTTTTTCTTACTCGAGAGTCTGTACATTTAGCAAATAATCTTTCTTGTCTATAGCTTAATTTTTAATTACAAATTGATTAATTCAATCAAATTTTCTGCTTCTATATTAAACAAAGCGGCAGTTAGGATACAACTGTAAAGGTTTACTATCTTTGTAGATAGTCTATGGTAGAATACATTCTTTGAGATGGGTGAGCAAAGAGGGCTGAGAGTGTAGATGTTGGAAGGATGCTTAGAAAGTGTTTCCTTGAGAAGACTTGCCTATCATTCCCTAGGAAGGATACAGACTGCTTCGTAAGCCTGGTGGACTCCATGTGAGCATGTTGTAGATTTGGTTTCCAAAGTGGAAGATACTGTTCTTTCTCATTAGAAACCCAGGTGTTTTAGAGTCCTACCTGTGAGTACAGCATCATCCTACATTCTACCATGCCTTGCTCTGTTTCAGGAACAGCTTTAGGTGGTGGAAGGAACATGGCCTTGGAGCAGAATTTCCTATATCCTACAGTGGGACCAACTCTGGGCAAGTCACAGGAGGTGACTGCCTCATCGAGGAAGGTCCATTGCTTGGGTGTGAACCTCAAGCAGGATTTGACCAGCTTCGTGCCTTAGCTTCCTCAACTGTAAAATGGGGATAATACTGACTGTCACATATAAACCCATGAGGATTTATATATAATAGGTGATAGGTGAGTGTATATGTAAGCATGGCTGCCTCATAATTACCTCTATAGAAGGGTTCGCTGTTTCTATTACTTCTTCCCTGGTAAAACAAGCATGATAATGCCTTCCTCATGGGCAGGGTTGAGATTAATTGGTATACCTATGGCATTCGTCTTAAACTAAGGCCAGTTTTGTCCTTAAGGGATCTTTGGCAATGTTTGGAAACATTTTTGATTGTTAAAACTTGGGATGAGGTGGGGCTACTGGTATCTAGTAGGAGGAAGCCAAGGATGCTATTAAATGCCTTTTAATGCATCGTGTAGGTCCCAAAGCAAAGAGTAATTCAGTCTAAATGCCAATAGTACCAACGTTAGAGCC
Source organism: Rhinopithecus bieti (assembly GCF_001698545.2). Lineage (NCBI taxonomy): Eukaryota > Metazoa > Chordata > Mammalia > Primates > Cercopithecidae > Rhinopithecus > Rhinopithecus bieti. The sequence continues at coordinate 3,466,794 of NW_016810434.1, forward strand.
TTGCCTTATGGAATTCTTGTGGCTCAGTACCAGGTTCGTTGTAGGTGTGCAATGCATAATGGTGCTTTTCATTTTCTCATCCTCTTCAATCTATACCATTGACTATCCTCTTTCTTAATCCATGTGCATTATTGCCGACAACTTCTACTTGATGCCCCTCCTTCTCTGTTGCTTCCTTTAGGGATTCACCAGCTGTTGGGCTTTTGTGGAGATGTTGAAATAATAAGGCATCTTATCAGGTGACTTTTTGTTTAGTGGCCTCACTTTAGGGCTGTCTTTATAGTTGTGGGAGATGATGGATGAGAGCAAGTTCTAGTTTGGGGTTCAGAGTACTGGAACTTACAGTCATGTAACAATCATTGTGCCCATTGCTAAAATTCTGAATTCACCAGGGCATGGGCCTTGCCAGGACATGGGTTCCTGAGAGTTTGATTGAAATCTCTGAATACAAAACAAAACAGAATATTTGGCCAATGGCAGGGAAGGGTGCTCTTCACCTCTCTTCCCAGCAGTTGGGAATAATTGGTGTAATGGTTGGGAGAAAGAAGATAATAGACATGAGGAGGATCATTTTAGAGACTGTGTTTGAAATCTACCTGGGAAAACTTCCATAGCTATGGGTCAATTCACTGTTTCAAGTTACATAATTTATTTGAATTGCCATGACAACAGTTTTGGCTCCATAGAAACATCCCCTAAAGCCTGAGAGTTAGGAGCTCTACACATTTTATGTTGATAAATGAAAATAGAAATGATCTTGAGCACTGTTGTGTTATCCAAAAACTTCTCAGTGGATGTCCTAGTAATTAGATGTGGATTCAGAGGAGTCTTCACTGGAATAAAATATTCCAGCGTTAATTGCCAAACTTTCACATGATGGCTTGCATTTGTATGTAATGTAGTAAAATCTTAATTTTTATTTTGATGTTTGACCATTTTTTCCTTTTCTAAACTCTTTAACTGTCTCTCCTATTTAGGATATGCCACGTTCATCTCATAGATGATTTATGGTTTTAGAATAAAAAATATAGACAGGAAGGAATTTTTCCCAAAAGTAACCCAGTATTTTATTTTCAGGATTATAGAGTGTTATTGAATATGAATGCAATGTGCCTGTAACCTCATGGCACCCGCATTATATTAAAAAATGTGCATTTGATAAAGCCTGGGATAGGAACCATGAGTCAGGGCAATTTTTCAAAGCCATTTTGCAGAGTCTTATGACAGCAATAAATACGTAAGTATCAGATTAATAATTGGATCCTGACAAGTTTGCAATTGTGGTCACACATCATCAAAACTGTTTATTCAGCATCTCTCGGGAAAAAAAATCAGAGGATGCTTTTATGTGAGATGTTTTCAAGTAAAACGCAAAAAAAAAAAAAAAAAAAAAACCAACAACAACAAAAAAAAAAAAAACCCAGCAAAAAAAAACAAAAAAAAACAACAAAACAAAAGCAGAAAACAAGTGGAGAGAAAGTGCTGAAAAGTCCAGTTCTGAGTCTTTTGTTGAGTAGTTTGCATTAGTCTCATTAAGGGTGCAGGAAGTGAGAGTGTCTTGTATCGTATAGGCTGTCAGACCTACGATGAAACTTTGGTTCTGCCTCCTAATGCCTCTATGACCTTGGACACTTTATTTAATCTCTGGTTTTAAAACTCTTTTCATATATAAAATAGACTAATAACACCCTCTGTAGGTATTTTGTAATGATGGAGTGAGAAAATGCATACAGACATCCTTGCACAAGTAACTGGAGCATAGTAGGTGGTGCTTGAGAAATCGTACAAGTGGCGTCTCTGGGGAAGGCAATGCGTAATTTATGCAATACTTACAAACATGACATTTTGAAATTATAATCCTCTTATAATTTAACTTTTAGGAATTTTTGGAATTGAGAGAGGTTGAAAGAAATTGAAATTATGACAAATTTTTAGTCACATCTGGTTCAGGTGAACATAGATACAGTACTCAATTGTAGAGACCAAAGCTATCCTGAGGAAACATGGAGGATGTGATAGCCCGACCTTCCGGTACTGTGGTCAGCTGGTCAGAGTCACCGTACAGGCAGGTGGAACTTTGTTGGACCTCCAAAAATGCTGACGGATAGAAATGACTCTAACCAGGAGATAATTTGCCCAAATATATGACCATTACCCTTTTTTTCTCCATTCAAATCTAAAGATGAAGAAGGAAAATTCTATAGGATCTTTCAAATTTTTTGTCTTTGTCTGGTCTTCCATCTAAACTGAAAGTCAACCACTTTCAGGCCCTCTGTCACTTACTAGCTGTGTGATTTGGCGCAAGGTACTTAATCATTGTCAGTCTTGATTTTTCATCTATAAAGTGGTACTAATCAGAGTACCTGTTCCTATAAGCAATCATGAAGATTAACGAGATAATGCATAAGAAGACTTTGGTAACTGTTAGCTCTTGCTGTTGTCATTACCTCTTCTCCCAGAATTCTTTTCTGTTTGCCCTGGCTCTACTCGTCAAGTTTACCCTGGGAGGAGTGTCTGAATGGCAGGTGAGTTTGTGAGCCTCTGACAACTGCTGCTCTAATGTCTTAGGTTCAGAAATTCTGACAGTTGTAGTGATGACCTTGGAGTGTGGTGAAAACAGAAGTCTGAAACTGACAGGAGGACGGGCATCTGGAATTAAGCACCTTGTCTTTAAACTCTTGATTGCATCTATCTATCTATATATGTATATGTGCATATATATTTATAAAGTATAATTAGGTTATGTATTTCTGGTGATTATTTTTAACCCTTCTATGTTCTCCATGGCCATCTTCACTGTAGTTCTTTCTGGAACAAAACTTTATTGTGATGCTTTCTAAGGAATTTAAAGAATACATGTATTTTAACTTTTGCTTTACATTTTAAAAAAGTCTCACAATGGAAATATTCACTATGATTTATAGCAAAATAAAAACTTCAGGAATTATAGATGCTTTCATCCTGGGATAACATTTGCTATTTGCTGGGAATGAATGTCAGCCATAAAAAATAGATGGGAGCTGCTTATTTAGTGTTTTCATTTGTTGTAGCAAATCTGTCAGGTGAATTTGACAACAAGATGAGCATCCGCGGTTTGATTCATACAGGAAGAATAGGGGGAACTCTGTAGAGATTGAACTTCGGCCTGGTGTATGAGGAAATACAGGTTAATAAGGAAATCCAAATAAACCACACAGCCAGAAAACTTACAGGAGAAAAGGGACTGACAGTTTAGCATTCAGCCACTTCATAGTGACATGCATTTTAGAAGCTCTCCAGCTTTAAATTTGTACTACTAAGGGATTCCTCTTCCAACTTGGATTTTTAGATTACAAATTACTTCTATGTTACTCTGAAAGCTGAGTTCTTCATAGAGTTTCTTACATGCAAAGACTAGTATGGAGGGTATTTATTAATTTGTTCAAGAGAACTTCTTGAATATCTACTATGTTCTAAGTAAGCGTTCAGGTATGGGAGAGGAACGAGACACAAGCAGTGCTTGCGCAAAGGGCTGAGGGATGGGAAATAGGTAACTCATGTGTAAACAAGGAGATGCAAAGAAATAACAGGGACCCTCCAGAACTAATAACTCATGGGGCAAAGGGGAACAAAGAGGAGGCAGCTGTCATTTCGACTTGTGGGTAAGCATTGTCTATATCAGAAAAGGCTTGGCCTGGTGCAGTGGCTCACACCTGTAATCCCAGCTCTTAAGGAGGCAGAGGCAGGGGGATAGCTTGAGCCCAGGAGTTCGAGACCTGCCTGGGCAATATAACAAGACCCTGTTCTCCACAAAAAGGGGAAAAGAAAAGGAAAGACTTCAGAGAAGATGAAGCTGAGATGAAGCTTGAAACATGAACAGGTACTTGTCAGCGTAAAATGAGACAGGCATTCCAGGAAAAATGCAATGCTTGAGTGAAGGCATAGGGGCGTTCAACCCACGAACAAAATATTAAGAGGCACATCTGACTTCATTTGGGCACTTTGATCATGCACACCTGCTGTAAAAGGTTTAGAAACCATGTGAGCTTGGATGCCCTGAATTTTAAGATACACTGAAAACAGCTAAGGACTGGTTTTTCTTGCTTTGCATGGTAAATCTTATTTACCCTTTTTCAAAATATCTTTGGTTGGAAACCACTCCATCAATTTCACGATAGCATTCTGGAGTGGAGGTGGGGTGTGGGACTATGACATTTATTAATTGTAAATCAATAATAAGATGTATGTATACAGCATATATTAACATGTGATCAGATATCTATGTCTTAGAATTGAGGAAGAACAGTGTTTTGAGTCCCTCAAACCACTTATCCCAAGTAGGATGCTACCCTGAAGTTGGGTCAGTGGAGCTGGTTGTGAGTTTACTGAGTCATTCAAATAACAGGATCCATTTCTTACCAGCATCCCTGGCTTTATACTTTATTAGTTGTAACTGATGTTTACATCTTATCTCAGAACTTGAAGCCCACCAACAACTCCAGGTCTGCCATTACTGAGCTTTGTGACAATCCAGGCAGGCATAGCCCTGCACATTTCCTTCATTGCTGTCTTCTCTGCCATGTTTTATATATGAAAACTGGGAAAGGTTAGGCAATTTGTTGAAACCCACACAGCTAGGAAGGCCCACAGTTTGACTCCAGGATGGAAAACTGGTGTTCTTTCTGTCATCTAATGCTCACTCTCCAGTTTTGCTCTACCAACCCGATGGTACTGTTCTGAGAAAGGCTCCAATACTTCAACTTCATATTTCATTTGGGTTTTTTCCTTCTTTTTTTAGTTTTTAATTTTTGTGGGTACATAGTAGGCCTATATATTTATGAGGTACATGAGATGTTTCAATATAGGCATGTAATGCACTTTAATCACATCACGGAGAATGGGATTTTCCAAAAAGAAAAATATTTATTCTTTCTGTTACAAATAATCCAACTGCATGCTTTTAGTTATTTAAAATGCACAATTAAGTTATTATTGACTATAGTTACCTTGTTGTGCTATCAAATAGTAGGTCTTATTCATTCTTTCTAATTATTATTTTTTGTACCTATTAAGCATTCCCACTTAGTCCCCAGCCCCCGACTACCCTTCCCAGCCTCTGGTAATCATCCTTCTACTCTCTATGTCCATGAGTTCCATTGTTTTGATTTTTAAATCCCACAAAGAAATGAGAACATGCAATGTCAATATCACTTGTAGTTAGCAATGAAGACAGGTTGAAGATGGTCAACTTTTTCAAAAAGAGTATTTTCACCACTAGCAAACCAGTGAAACAAACCTGGAAAAGATGAGATTCACAAAGTACCTTTATTTCAATGCTTTAATTAGGTGGAATTCCAAATACTGTAAGGTACATTGTGTTAAAATTGAATTAAAGACAGCCACGAGGGCAAAAAACTCCTGTGTTTGCTTTTGTATTTTGGTGAAGCAGAATTAAGAAGCTGATAATGATTAAATAATATCTGGAAAAGTGTTAACTTTCAATAAGCTAATGGTTCCCTTCCTGAGTTTGCATGTAAAATCATATATATTTTCTTTCACTATCTTGCTCTCTCACTCTCTCTACCTTGCAGTGGCAAGTGGATGGTGTCTTATTTAAAGGGGATGAGGGGTTCGGCTTCCTACACCATTTGCACTGGTGGAATCTACAGTTTTAGTTTTGCTTACTCATTTCCATGGGCCCTTTCTCTATAGGGTCAAGTATCTGTTTGCCTACTGAGCTGAGCTTGGGCTTTCACTCCGGATTCATAGACAGAATCACTGTAGAGACCTAGCCAGCTGAAGGCTGTTCCCATTTCTTCATGCGGTCATTGGCTTCCAGGGGTAAGGAGAGCATGAAATCTGGCAAATCTCTGAGTGCAGTGAGGACAGTCCCTCCTCCTTGTCTGCAATCTCTGAATCTCCATCCTAACACTTATTGCATGCAAATTCTCCCCTGCATCCCACAGCTTCTGCCTTCATCAGGTCTTCATTACATCACGCCCCAGCTATGGTGACTGCCACTGAGTGGTTCTTCTTTCAGCCCTGCCTCCACTTTGATCCTGTCACTCCCTGCTTAAAGTCCTTCAGAGACTCACCGCTGCTTGTAAGCCAAACTTCCCAAGAAGCCAATAAGACCTTGTATGATCTGGCACATGATGGTTTTTTCAGTCATAGTCCTGGAAACTGTGCCTAGGAACCTCCTACTCTGGAGTTGCCAGAATACTTAGAATTTCCCTAACCTGCTGGATGTGCTACATAGTCACACCTCTCTCTTTTTCCTTTTCCATATACTTGGTGAACATCTTGGACTTTTCAACATAAATCTCAAGCCTTACCTATTCTGAGAAGTTTCCCTGATGGAATCAGGGAAACTGATCACTGCCTGCTCTTGGCACAGAAGCATGGGGTTTGGGATCATGATGTATAGAAGAAAGACAATTCTATGGGACTGAATGTTTGTATCCCTCCAAATTCATATGTGAAAGTCCTAATACCCAGTGTGATAGTATTTGGAGGTGGGGCCTTTTGGAGGTAAGTAGATAATGAGGATGGAGTTTTCACGATGGGATGAGTGACCTTACAAAGAAGACATGAGAAGGATGATCCCTCTCTCAACCACTGAGGACACAGCAAGAAGGCAACTGTTGGCAAACCAGAAAGTGAATCTCCGCCAGGAACATAATTGGCTGACATCTTGATATTGAACTTCCCAGCCTCCAGAACTGTGAGAAGCAAATGTTAGCAGATGTCTGTTGCTTAAACTGCCCTATCTGTGGTGGTTATTATAGCATCCTGAGATGACTGAGATAGACAGGATTTAAAATATCTCAGAAAGAGCTTTGGGCATAGTGAGAGGTGCATGAGTAAACTGGAATCAAATAGATCAGAATCTAAATGCACTTTTGAAGAAATTTTATTTCCAACAAAATTGTAATCCTGGAAAATACAAAACAAAATGAAACAATCTCCCTCCCCCAATTAAAAATTTTGCATATTTGCATATTTGATCCTTTGCATATTTGATCTCTAGGTCACTACATTTGATGCAGCAAGAAGAAGGATGGGGAAGTGGTCCAGTTCCCAAGGAAGACATACCCCCTCAACCCTCTTCAGATATGACAAGGAGAATGGCGGGATAGGGACAGAAGTATTCCTACCACAAGACAATATCAAAGCCTAGTCAAGGAGCTGCCTTGCCCTGTGAATCAGCTGGGTCTCATGCCTGGGTCAGTAACTTCTGTGTGCCCTCCATTCTTTTACGTTCAGACTAGGAATTTTTATTGTCATTTTCCTGACCCTGGTCCACTGTTGCTTATTAAGTATGCATGTATCTGTGGAGGGCAAGTGACTCTCCACTGGATCATAAGAAGCCATTTAGCATCTGGAGAGCCTGCACCTGGGCTGGATACAGGACCTGTCTGAGTCTTTGCATTGTCTCCAGCAGGAGAGAGTGAATGTGCTTCAAGGTGCTCAGAGGGTTGGACCACGAGGGATATAGTGCCTGAAGCTCATCAAGCCCCTCTTCTTTTTTTCCTGGTCATTCAGTCAGACATTTCCCAGTCCCTGTCAACAAATACCTGTTGAAGTTAGGTGCAACTTTGGGATCAAACTCTGGCCTCTGGAATGTGGGTAGAAGTGGCTGGCCTTTCAGAGCTGACCTAAAACCCCTTCTCACAGGAGCCTCCACACTTTTTTTCATCCTCATCTTTCAACTGGATTTTGTTACCCAGGGCCACTTTGAAGATTAAGCATAATGAAACATAGACACCTCCAGCTTAGGACTGTGAGCAATGAGCTTTGGTTATATTTGACCTCTGAGATTTGTTTTTGTTTTTTGTTGTTACAGTAATTAGCCTACCCTGAACAACTACAGTCTAACTCCTGTTTATAACCTTAGCACTAAGCAATCCTGGAACATAGGAGGTGCTCAGTATATACTATTGGAATTAATGAATAAAGTTATCTACTGAATTTGAGATAAAAAGAATTTAATGCTTATCTGTTACATCACACAAGCTGAGCAAAGGACCCTAGGGAAATAAGGACTGTATTGTTTTACCCTCAAATAGTTAAAAACTTTTTTTTTTTTAAATTGTATTCCACTTTGTTCCTTAACAGTTTCAAAGCATCTTACATTAAAAACAAATGTAGTAGAGTGAAATTCAATATCAATAAGAATCAAGAATCAGGATCAGGGAAACAGAAGTTTTAACGGGCAGTCACGATCAAGAACAAGCAAGAGATTAAAAGCAGGCTGTACCACGCCACCTGCTTCCTGGAGGTGGGCATCTGAGCCTTCTGGAAGGAAATGTAGAATACAGACACGGCTGAAAATCTCTATTTTATCATAAGAGAGGAAAATCCAAGAGAGGAAAAGCGATGCATACTGTGAGGCATCAGTAGCCATTTTTTTTTTAATACCAAAAACTCCCTTTGAACATTAGCATTGCTTTATTTTCTAAGCTGAAGTTTTATTCAAAATGTAACAAAAATAATTCTTTAAAATGTAAGTGAAATACTACAAGTCAAGGTGCACTTGAATCTAACTCAAAATTGTAAGCTACTTATCCTACACTGTGTACCTTAAGGGAAGGAAAAAGTGACTTTTCATTGACACTTCCTCAGTGTCTAGTACATAGTAAGAACTCAATAAATATATGTTGGATGAACATTGTAGTTACCATCAGGTTAAATTTCAATTGAATTAGAGTTGGTTACTTTTTATAGATTGGACTTTATTAAAGTTACTTTCAATAGACCTTATGTAATAGACCACATTGATTTTAATAAAATGTGCATCGATTAAGGCAAAATGTCAGTTTTCTGCCCTGAACACAATCTCCCACAGTCATTAAACAACATTATAATTTTATTAGATCAATTCTATTCATTCACTTTAATTAAGAATAGCTTACTATTTGATCTCTTTTTATTCTGAAGGGCACTTGATCAAGACTTAGCAAAGAGTTAATCACTTTATTCCAATTCATTCTTTGGATTCTTAAAACACATAAAACAAAAAACAAACCCTGAAATTATGTTGTTTTGATGGTCATACCCAAAGGCAAAGTAGAATATATCAATCAGATCACTTTAATTTTTGATTTGGGGGTGAAAAGAACAAGTTTTGAAAAGTGACTTCTTTCAAGCCATTTTTTTTGTCTAGAGTCAGATTCTGAAGGCAAAGTTACAAAGCAGACGAGGTTGGTCCTTGGAAGGCCTTCTTTTCCCATGGTTTTAATTCCCTTTTTACACTTCTTTTTGCTTTTCACCAATATTAAATTCAGTTTTTTCACCTGAGAGGATATATGGAAACAAGCATCCTTCAAGATGCTAACGACGCATAAAGTTTATAATTTTTGGTTGCTCTTTTCATATCCATGCTTAATCTTTATGACTTTAATCACAGTGAGTGTAACTATAGTCTTTTTTGTGTTTACAGTGCATGTCTGTTGCTGCTTCCTGCCTCTTTTCTGGTAGAAAATCCAATCTTCCATCTGTTTTGTCCGTCCACTCCTCTTTCACTCTCAGTCCCTGCGGCTCTTCTGGGATGACTCCAGCCTTTGCTCTTGGCGTGGACATACAACCCACACTTTCTGGATTTCTGAGCCAAGAAACAGACAATATGGTCGGAATATGTTTGTCCTGATATTGGCTCTCAAGTAAACAATCCATTCATTACTACAACCTAGATTTATTAATCCATGTATACTACAAATATCTACTGAGCACCTACTATGTAGGTTTGGCTTCGGAAACGCAAATTGAATAAATAGAAAATCTATATTCTCATGAAGCTTACAACAGTTAGGGTGTGGGGAGGAAAGAGACAAAAAAAAAAAAAAAAAAAAACAAAACCCAGTAAGTGGACATGTTATTTCAGATAGTGATGAACTGCCATGAATACAATAAAAATGTCATGTGCTGTGAATAGAGCATGGAGTTGTGGAAGTTAGTATCTGGTGTGTGAATGGGAGAAGCTAATTTAGACTAGGTGGTCAGGAAAGACATTTCCTGGGGGACAATATTAAAGCAGAGACTGTGATGAAACAATAATGATGAAAAGAGCCAAACAAGCAAAGATGGGGGAACAGCAAGAGTGAAGGACCTAAAATGAGAAGAAAATGAGCATATTTGAGGAAAAGAAGAAGGTGGGTAGTGGTAGGAGACCAACTCAGAGAAGAATATGAGGTTTAACTCATGAGAAGACCTGTCAGCTTTGTGAAGAGGTTGGATTTTATTCCAAGTGCAAAGCAATAGGGAGCAGCTGGGAAATTATAAGCAAGGGAACAATATGATTTGACTTATGATCAAAATAATTTTTATGTGACTATTGGATTGGGAGAGGGCAAGTGTAGGAGCAGTGAGAGCAGGTAGGAGGTTATTGCAGTAGTGGAGATGGTAGATGACGTTGGCTTAGAGGGAGTGGTGGCAGTAGAGGTGGTGAGGAGTAGATTCAGGGTATGGTTTTGAATTAAAATTTATAGATGAATTGGCTATGGAGGCAGAGGAAGAGAGGGATCAATACAATTAAAGCTTGAGAATACCCTTAGGTGATGGTGACGTTTTCTGAAATGGGAAAGAACAGAGGGAGGAACAAGTTGGGTGGTGAGTGAGTCATAAGTTCAGTTTGGAGCCTGCTATATGTGAGTTATCTATGAGACAGAGAATGAACAGCTTAATATATGACTCTGAATTATTTGGGGAGATTGGGACTGGGGATATAAATTTTAGAGTCATTGGTATATAGACGTTGTTTAAAGCCATGAAACTGAATATGTTTACCTAAAGACAGCATGTAGATAAAATAAGAAATTTAAGAAAATAGGCTGAGAACCCTCTAGCATTTCCAGTGAATTGAGATGGAGAAATCAGGGTTAAGGCATCAAGAACATATAATAATTATTAACATATAGGCATTTAAGAGAAGAGTTCCAAAATGTGTGAAGCGAAAACTGACAGAATTAAAAGGAAAAACAGACATTTCAGCAATAATAGGTATTTCCATATTACACTTTCAGTAATGGATAGAACATTTAGAGAGAAGACAGACAGAGAAATGGAAGATTTGAAAAATGCTATAAAGCAACTAGACATAACAGGTATCTACAGAGCACTCCACCCAACAACAGCTGAATAAATTCTTCTTAAATGAGTATTGGAAATTCTACAAGATAGACCATATGTTAGGACATAAAATAAATCTCAATAAACTTACAAGGACTGACTTCACACAAAAATATATTGTTCAGACACTCTAGAAGAGTATTATAAATCAACAACACAAGGAAATTTTGGAAGTTTATATATGTGTGAAAATTTAAAAAAAAAACACTCCTAAATAACAAATAGAACAATAGGGGGGGAAAAGCGCATAAAAATTAGTTATTTGAAGAAGACCAGAAATTTGACAAACTTTTAGCTAGATTGGCCAAAAAATTTCAAATTACTAACGTAAAATTTAAAAAGTGGATATAACTGTAGACTTTATAGAAACAAAAAAGAATTACAAAGGAATAATATGAAAAGTTATCATACCAGTAATCCCAATACTTTGGGAGGCTGAGGCAGGAGGATTTCTTAAAGTTAGGAGTTCAAAACCAGCCTGGTCAACATAGTGAGACCCTGTCTCTACAAAAATTTAAAAATTAGCTGGGCATGGTGATACATACTTGTAGTCCTAGCTACTTGAGAGGCTGCAGTGGAAGGATTGCTTGAACCCAGGGGTTTGAGTTGAGGCAACAGTGATTATACCACTGCACTCCAGACTGGATGATGGAGTGACAGAATGAAACCCTGTCTCAGAAAAAAAAAAAAAAAAAAAAAAAAAAAAGAAAAGAGAAGAAAGAAAGAAAAGAAAAAAAGGGAAAAATTTTATGTCAACAGATTAGACAAATTAGATAAAATAGATAATTCCTAGAAATACACAAACTATCAAAACTGACTCAAAAAAATATAGGAAATGTGAATAGACATGTAACAAATAGTTGAATTAGTAATCAAAAAACATTTCACAGAGAAAATTCCAGAACCAGATGTCTTCCCTGGTGAATTCTACAAAACACTTGAAGAATACAATGAGTGAAATGTTATCCCCCACAAACTCTTCCAAAAAACAGAAGCAGAAAGAACACTTTTCAACCCATTCTATAAAGTGATTATTATGATGTTACTAAAAAAGACAAAAAATTTCCAGGAGAAGAATAGCATAGACCAGTATCCTTTATGTATATAGATGCAAAAATCCTCAACAAAATAATTGCACACTAGATAAAGTAAAAGAGTTATATACCTTGACTGGCTAAATTTTCCCTGGAGTGCATGTTTGGTTTAAAATGCAAAAATCAATCAGCGTAATACACTATGTTAAGAGAATAAAGGACAAGAGTCAATTAATTAAAATTAACTAAATCAGTTAAATTAATTAAAAGGACAATCTCAATTAATGGAGAAAAAGCATTTGACAAAATCCAGTACCATTTTATGATACAACATTAAGCAGACTAGAAATAGAATGAAACTTCATCATCATAATAAATAACATCTATGAAGAAAACATAGTTTCATGCTCAATATTATGAGTCTAAAGGCTTTTCTTAAAAGAATGGAAACCCAATGAGGATGTCCACTCTTGCTACTTCAATGTTGAAGTAGATTCTAGCTCGGGTATTTAGGCAAGAAGAAGGAATAAAATGTATCCAGATAGAAAAAAAGAAGCAAAACTATCTCTATTTGCAAATGATATGATCTTGCACATAGAAAATTCTAAGGAAACAATGCTAATCAAGAAAATCCCATTAGATGTAATAAATGAGTTCAGCAAGATTTCAGGATGCTGAAAAAATGTGCACAAATTAATTGTATCTCTATATACTAGGAATGAATAATATAAAATAAAATAACGTCACTAAAAGAATCATTAAAAAAATTAAATACGTAGAGAAAAACATCATAAGAAGTAAATGGCTTATACACTGATTAAAGAAATTATTGACAGAAATTAAGAAGTTTCTAAAGAAATGAAAAAACATTCCATGTTCATGGATTGAAATATTTAGTTAAGATGGAATACTTTCCAAATTCTTCTATAGATCCAATGCAATACCATTCAAGATTCCAGCTGGCTTTTTTTTTCTTTAGAAATTGACACGCTGATCCTCAAATTTATGTGGCAACACAAGGAATAGAGAATATTAAAAATTTTGTCAAAGAACAAGTTAGAGGATCACATTTCTGATTTCAAAACTTGCTGTAGAGCTATAGTAATCACAACTGTGATGTACTGGCATAAATATAGTCATGGGGATCAATGAAATCACATGAGAGTCCAAAAATAAACTCTCTTATTTATAGTCAGTTGATATTTGTTAAGACTGCACAAATAATTTGATGGGAAAAAACAGTCTTTCTTAGAAATGATGCTGAGATATTAAAGTATCATTGGGCTTCTGCCTCTCACCATATAAAACATTAACTCAAAATGAATATAAAAACCTAAATGTAGGAGCCGGTACTATAAAACTCATAGTTATGACCCCAAAAACAAAGTCAACAAAAGAAAATGAAAATTGGGCTTCATCACCAAAATTAAACTTTTGGTGCATTGAAGAATACTATCAGAAGTGAAAAGACAACCCACTGAATGGGAGAAAACATTTGTCAGTCATACACCTGATCGGATTCTAGTATCTAGAATTTGTATAGAATTCTTACAACTTGTGGTAGACAGAATAATGGTCCCTAAAGATTTCCAAGTCCTTATCCCTGCAGCCTGTGAATATGTTGCATCAGATGGCAGATGGTAGTTTGGATGTGATTAAGATAAGGACCTTGAGATGGGGAGATTATCTTGATTTATCTGGGTGGACCCAGTGTAATCACTAAGGTTATTATAAGAGACAGGCAGGAAGATCAGAGCTGGAGAAGATGTGACATTGGAAGCAGAGGTTAGAGTCATGCAATCATGGACTAGAAAATGTGGGCAGCTTCAAGAAGCAGAAAATGGCTTGGAATGGATTCTCCCTTTGAGTATCCAAAACCTCTTCAAGTGTCCAAAACTCTAGAAGGAATGTTGCTCTGTTAGCACTTTGAATTGGGCCTAGTAAGACTCATGTTCAACGTTTGATCTTTAGAAGTATAAGACAATAAATTGATGTTAGTTTAATCCACTGTTTAATCTGTCATAGCAACAATAGAAAACTCATATAGATTTTGGTGCCTGCAAATGTGGTGCTCCTGTAAGAAATCTAGAAGTGGTTTTTGGAATTGGACAGTGGGTAGAGGCTAGAAACATTTGAGGATCATGATAGAAAAAGCCTAGATTTTCCTGAATAGATTGTTAGTAGAAATATAGATGCTAAAGGCTCTGCTGGTGGAGGTCTCAGAAGGAAGTGAGGAGCAAGGTAGAGTAAGTCTATGTAGTCTTACAGAATACCTGAATCACCACAGGCAAAGTGTTGGTAGAAATATGAATGCTGAAAGTGTTGTTGGTGAAGTCTCCAAAGGAAATGAGAAACATGTTATTGGGAACCAGAAGAAAGGGAATCTTTGTTGTATAGTGACAGAAAACTTACTAGAATTTTATCTTGCAGTTATATAAGAAGCAGAGCTGGTAAGTGATAAAGCTCCCTTGTATTTAGCTGGGGAGATTTTTTTTTTAGCAAAGTGTTGATAAGGTCACCTTGTTTCTTCTTCCGTTTGTGTGAAAAAACAGATTGCAAGACACTAAAATTAGGTGATTCAATGTCAGGACCGCATGCGTTGGAGAGAAAGCAAAGAACACAAGTGGTTATTTTGCTAGTACATAGGAAGGATTAAGAGATTAGAGTGTTTGGCTGGGCACCGTGGCTCACGCCTGTAATCCCAGCACTTTGGGAGGTCAGGAGATCAAGACCATCCTGACTAACATGGTGAAACCCCTTCTCTACTAAAAAATACAAGAAAAATTAGCCGGGCGTGGTGGTGGGTGCCTGTAGTCCCAGCTACTTGGGAGGCTGAGGCAGGAGATTGGCGTGAACCCGGGAGGCGGAGCTCGCAGTGAGCCGAGATGGTGCCACTGCACTCCAGTCTGGGCGAAAGAGCGAGATGTCCTCTAAAAAAAAAATAAAGAGAGATCAGAGTATTCATATAACACGGAGAGCTGACTGAAGAGGTTGGGTGTGTGACTCAGCTATCAGAATTCAGAGATAGAGATGGAATTACCCAGGAAAGATCTCTGGAAGAGCCTATGGTCTAAGGGAGTGAATCTCTAGACATACACAGGAGACCCACGGGGCTCCTGAGAATGTTTTATCGGCAGAAACACTGACAGCTTGAACAACAACAACAAAAAGACAGAAAAGATGAAATAAAAGACTTCAGAAATTCTCTAGGCAGTCAACAGGCTGATACACAACCCACCTGGAAACCTGTGCTATTCCTCCCTGAGAAGACAAGGCAGCCTCAGAGAGGGAAGTAACCAGCCCAAAGGGACAACAGTGGCATGTTCTCAAGCATTGGAAATAGAGGGTATAGGATTTTGTTTTGAGAGTTACAATGTAATATGAGAATAAATAACAATAGGAACAGCAGTGGCAGCAAGAGGTGTCATTTACTGAGTGCACTCTAGACACCATTCTATGTGTGTTTTACATATTAAAAGTAATGGCAAGGACCGTAATTATTTTTGCACCATCCTAATGTTATCTCATTTGATCATTTTACCAGTCCTGTGAAGTAGGTAGTCCCATGACCATTTCCAAACATGTGCAAATTATGGTTTGGAGAGACCAAGAAACTTGCCCATGGCCACAGGGCAGGGGTAAAGTAGACTACTTTCAAAGCCTGGATTGGGTGCCACTATGCGGTGTTCCCTCCTCATTCTATAATGGATTAGAGTGACATATTAAAAGTCACCACAAAGGTACTAACTCTCGAACCAAAGAGGGATTTGTCAGAAACAGATTTATGGCATTACCATATGAGAAGAAAAGCAAAAAACTAACGAAAACGGATGTCAGTAATTCCTCACAGAAGCACCCAAGTACAGAAGACATCTTAACAAAGAATTTTGAATATTTAGATCTCTGCCCTTGTTAACCTTATGCTGAGATATGAATACTTTGAGTTATATCAGCTCTTGGATAATCTGCAACCCAATGTATCCAAATATTATATGCAAAATATCAAATTCATTGCTCACCAAAAAGTCTACAATTTTAACATCCTCCTTGTAGGTTATCTCCAAATAGAAAATGTGGTGAAACCATATACCTAAGAAATGTGGTCTACGGGAAAGTTCTACTTCTCACTCAAGTCGCTAAAAAGGACATTCCTGGGGTTCCATAATTAGGTGATGTAATGTAGTGGTTAAAGCGTAGATTTCAGAGGACAGCTTAACATTGAATTATGGCTCCATTACTAATTAGCTGTGTAACTATGGGCAACCTGTCTTGTAGGATAATAGTGAGGACAAAATGTGATGTACCTAGCATAGTATCTTATACAGACTAACCACTCAGTATAGTTTAATTATCATTATTATGATTATATCATCTCTCAGAAATAACAAATCAGATTCCTGAGCCTGTAAGATGGGAGAGAAGACCTGGAATTCTGGAAACATTCTTCCAGGAGTGTCCTACTCTGCCCAAATCCTATGGGATTTCATAAAACAGAATAATTTCAGAAAATAAAAGGGAGGAGGTGGAGACCAAAAAAAAAGATTGCTAATGTTTTATGTTATCAGGTAAGACTGTTAAAATTCAATCAAACAAAACAAAGCAAGCCACAAATGAAACAAATAAGCCTGCTATCACCTAACCTCACCATTGTTTCTAAGAGAAAGGGCATTTCAACATCAAAATGTCACAAAGAAATAATCTTAGAATGAGGAATGGTTCTTTGAATAAATTCAGCTTTCTGAAAACATCACTTAATTTATTCCATTTCCTGTTTAATAGAGGTCAGTGAAAACATTATCTCTTTTGGTGCCAGTATGTGGACAAACATTTAGAAAAGATTGGTGGAGTCCACTTTGCCAAGTCTGTTGTCATCCAACTAGTTGATGTTGCTGGTAGACACTGCAAACTGCTTCTCTATTTCTAAGCAAGGTCACACTACAATTTATTGAGTGCTCTGTTTTTCTATAATCAGTTTTGTGGACCAATGTCATGCATATGATCTGACCATGTCAGACTGCAGAGAGTTACTGCTGATACTGAGATAGAATAGAAGATCACATGAAAATTTTAATTTTCTCCTTGTAAATTTCTAACACTTGTCAAGCATATATTATTATGTTCCAGATGCTATTTCAAGGTTTTATGTAAATATATTATTTTACCAAAGTTCCACAGCACTCTATTTAGTGGGTGAAATTATTATTCTCATTTACAGATAAGGTGTATAAGGCATGCAGAGGTTCAGTGTCACAATCTAGTAAATAGCTCTTACTCCATCATCCAGCTCAACTCATCATCTCTTTGTCTGCAGAGCTTGTCATCTTGTGAGGGAGTTGGTCACATAACCAGATTTTTAACAAAGTAACATGAAGACTGAGGCAAGCATAAATTACTTAGGAATATACAGAATTAATCATTGGACCATCCTGAGGTTCAGGCTGCTTCTACCTCCTTCTTCCTCCTCCTCTTCCTCCTTCTTCTCCCCCTCTTCCTCCTTCTCCCCCTGCTCCCCTCCTCCTCCTCCCCTCTTCCTCCCATTCTCCTCTTCCTCCCCTCCTCCTCCCCTCCTTCTCCTCCCTTCCCCCTGCTCCTCCTCCTTTCCTTCTCCTCTTCCTCCCCTCCTCCTCCTCCCCTTCTCCTCTTCCTCCCCTCCTCCTCTTCCCCCCTTCTCTTCCCCTCCTCCCCCTCCTCTCCTCCTCCTCCTCCTTCTTCTTCTTCCTCTTCTTCTTCTTTCTCCTTTCTCCTTTCTCCTTCTTCCTCTTGAAGGAGGTTTTCTTTTGTATAACACTAATATTTGGCCAGGCAGAGTGACTCACGCCTATAATCCCAGCACTTTGGGAGGCCGAGGCAGGTGGTTCAGGGTCAAGAGATCAATAGCATCCTGGCCAACATGGTGAAACACCATCTCTACTAAAAATACAAAAATTAGCTGGGCGTGGTGGTGCACACCTGTAGTCCCAGCTACTAGGGAGGCTAAGGCAGGAGAATCACTTGAATCTGGGAGGTGGCAGTTGCAGTGAGCCGAGATCGCACCATTGCACTCCAACCTGGCAACTGAGTGAGACTCCATCTCAAAAACAAAACAAAACCAAACAAAAACAAAAAAAAATTAATATTTATAGGTTAGTCTACTATGATAATGGAATTTGAAGGGCAGAAAGCTTTCTTGCTATGCTCCCTTCACTATTTATTGCAGAGGAATATCTGTAAGCAAGAGGATGGCTTTAAATGGCTGTTGACATCATAGCTTTTCTTTGCTTCTTTTCTGTTTGGTTAATTAAGTCAAGCTTTTAACAAATCCAAACCGTGGATCTAAACATGCCTATACATAGAAAAGATAAATAATACATGCTTCATTTTATCTGAAGTATTTCTATCTACAATTTTTAAGGTTGGGCATGGAACTTTATGGAACTTCTTGGAGTACATTTATTTCCTACTTGGAATATTAAAAAATGAGACAATACCACCAGCAAAGAACACAAAGGGCCAGCACAAAGGGCTAGAGTCTCTCCCGATACTGAACTCCACTTCCTCCCATAGCATGCTGATGGAGGGATTCCCACTGTTGGAGTGGGAAGCATTTTAGTAAGATGGTTCTTGTGAAGGTATGTTAATATTGAAACATATATTAAGCCTACTCTCTGTGAAATCAGGCTTGATTGGGACTATTACTCTACTCCTATGGTGTATGGAGGCCATGCGATCCATAATACTTCTTAAAATCCTGCTGTTTTAATTCAATGAGTTTAGTGCTTAGAGATCGCAACTATAAGAGAGCAAGGGAAATGATGCAAGAGAGCAAAAGAGAGCTGATTCATGCGTGGCCTTGCAGGCTTTGTTAAGAAGCACACAAATGGTTGGAAATTATTGGTGAATTTTAAGCAATGAAATCTCAAATGGTCAGATAGAAATGTGGAATATTCACATGGCAGTGTGGAAGATGAATTAAGAGGTCAAAGATTGGAGGAGAAGCTATTGTAATATTAGATAGTAGGAATTTGGGCTATAAAGTCAGATAGGCCAATATTCAAACCCCACATCTACTGCCTAATAGCTGCTTTGAAACCTGAAAATCAGCTTCAATCTTTCTAAGCCTCCACTTCTTACCTATATGGAGGAAGACAGGGTAAATGGGCAGGGTTATTGTGAGATGTAAGAGATTCTTTGAATAGAGTGTTCCACATAGCACCTGTCATATTAAATAAGTAGCATTATTATGTCATGCAATTTTTAGGTGTCCATCACATTTTTCCATTCATACGCAATGCTAATATCAGAATTTCTTGGAAAGCTAATGGCATTTTTTTCTTTGTGCAACTCAGTACAAAACCTAGAATGAAAACTTCACCATGAAGAGCACTCACTGATTAAAATTAACCCTGATGAACATACACATGATTGACAGAACGTCTTAACATGAAACCGGGATGTGTAAGTCTCCGATGGGAAAGAAAGAAGGGATGAACAAATTGCCAAACAAGAGGTTGGTTGGTGGTGAGCATGTTGAGAGCAGAGGCAAAGACTGCACAAAAGCCTGGACTCACTAGTTAGATTCATCTGTAGTTTGGCTCAAGCCAAAAATCCTAGTTCTTTCTCCTCATAGGTTTTTCTGAGTTTTCGATTTTATTTCCCCATAAAATAGCACTTTGTATCAAAATGGAGTTCCTAGAATGCAATTTAAAATTGGGTCTGTGTTACTACTAAGTGATCCTCTGGCTCCATTTTTTTTTCCTA
Organism: Rhinopithecus bieti; assembly: GCF_001698545.2. NCBI lineage: Eukaryota > Metazoa > Chordata > Mammalia > Primates > Cercopithecidae > Rhinopithecus > Rhinopithecus bieti. The sequence continues at coordinate 3,486,671 of NW_016810434.1, forward strand.
CAAGTAGTTTCCAAAGTAGAATCTGTAGTCTTGCAGATGGCTTGAAGTGGCTTTTTGGAACCAGTAATACTCTTGTGGTAGATTGTATTTATTCAGTGGTGAATCTATGAGGTCGTTGTCATCCTCTAGAATAATGGGTTTATTTGACAGCCTCTGATGTCTATACTTCAACAGAAACACTGTTGCTCCAATCAGCAGTGAATTTAATTGGATACCTTTTGGTTAAAACTCTGGAAGAACAAGTTTTGGAGACAGAAAGAAGCAAGGTAAAAGTTGGCCTGAACTCATGAGGTGTAGAGTTCTTTGAACTCTTTTGTGATCAAAACTAAAATTGATTTTTCACCATAGTTTTAGGATGGGAAGCTCTGTTTCCTAAGCCATCAATTTCTTTTTACATTTTTCCAGTGTAAGTTGGGTAAGGAAAGGTTTCCATGGCAGCCACTTACTGATAGTAGATACAATCGAGATAAAGATATATGTATATATTTACAGATTAACACTGGCTTCTCCACACATTAAGGTTTTAATGAAATGTTTCTTCTATAATTTATAATTATTTGAAAACAAAAGAAGATTATTTGAACAAAGAGCCAAATGAAAATGATCCAGTAATTCAAATACAATCTATTTCTCCACATCCACACAGTAGTTCTAACACATGACAGGATGAATTAAGGAAGAGTTTGTTACCAAAAGGATAAATAAACGGACATGGATAGAATAAGCTTAATTATTCCTCTTAAAGCATATGCCTTATGCATAGATAACATTGGCAGCAGCCTCATTCACAGTGAGATGTAAAAGGTTCTGAAAGATCCTTCTGGCTTCAGGTTCTGTACCTTATGTTCCATAATGCCACAGCTTCTCTAACTGATCCCTCTTTTGGGAGGGGTTTTCTAATGTGGATCATCCTTTCTTCTAATGTCTAGGTAGAGATTAGCACTTTGTTGATAGAGACCAGATGTGCAGTATGTTTCTCCATGTCTCACCGCGACTGCTCATGGTTGGCCCAGAGGTGTGCAGAAGCAGCCTACCAGAGATATAAGACTTACGAGACCCAGCTTGTGTAGCTAAGCTGGGTCAGTCAGATTTTCCTGGTGCTCTGAGTTGAGAAATACTGAGACACCACGGCCGTGTGCAGGAAGGCAGAAAGTTCCTTTCGGGCCCTGGCCGGCAAATTCTGACATATAAACTGAGGAAGGAGACAAGATATTGACTACAAGGTGAGGAAATGGAGAAAGATGGAGGAAAAGGAGCAGCTATGCAGAGAGAAACTGAGGCTTGGAAAGAGGAGAGAGAGATCCAGAGGAAATGGGCAGTTCAACACTCCAGTTCTTTCCCATCTCTTGTCCAGCAGCCTGCCCCTACATCCTTAGAATAGTAGCACTTTCTTTCCAGTAGCTTAATATAGTATAGGTCTTGGATTTTACAACCTAAAACTAACCAAAACAAATATAAAATGTTTCCGGTTGGAAATGTGTTTAAGAAACATTGACAAGATATTTTGTAAGTGCCTGTTGGTTAGAACCAAGTTAATGAAACTGGCAAACTGGCCACTCAATGGGCTTAAGAAAACATGGCAGGAATTGAAAAGGTCTGGTGGGAAGGGGAGGGTCGGGAAGCTCTAACATCTTCCACTTGTTATTCCTGAGTGAACTGTGGGCTGGGAGTCTGAGGAGATGATAAAGAAACAGTGCAAGCAACACATTTTTTTTCTCCCTCAGTTAGATGACTTTCACTCAGTTGTGGTTCAGTATTATGCCCTAAACTTGCATTGAGGCATCAGAAAAAACTGCATTTTGAGGCTCACACTTGCTTTTCATACTGAGCTGTGGTTAGCATTGCCATCTACAACACTGCTTGTGTTCCTTTTAAGTTTTATGTAGGACATGTCTTCCGAAACTGAGTGCTAGGTAAAATTTTGCTTCCCCTTAAGAACTGTCATGATTTATCTTCATGAGCATCGAAAAACCTACCAAATAAATTCTGTTACCATTTTTATTTTATTATTGCATTTTTTACATTGTTATTAGCTATAGTCACCGTGTTGTACAATACCATCTTTATTTTGGTTGTCAGGAAGCTCAGAGGAAAGTCCTGGAGGACCTTTTGGCCCGTATATCTTTATTCTCTTTCTTTTCTTCTAGGCACAGGCTCTTGGGTTTAATTCCATGTTCACTAGACTTGACATTGACACATTAATGTTGTAATTCATATTTTAACATTTTATGACACTCATTTCTTTAAGCCATATGAGACTGAAACTCAGGCTGTTCCCCTAGTGTCTTTATTGACTCTGCTCCTGTTCCTTCTGCTTGGAAATTCTTTACCAACCCTCACTTCCACCCACCAGAAGAATCCTCACGTTTCCTCCACAGACACCACCTCCTGGAAGCCCTGCTGTTGACCTTGGACCGTGGGCCCTGCCCTTTGTTTGGCCTGTGCTCACCAGACAAAGCTGCCCTGCATTTGCTGTTACCTCCCGGTCCCTCTCCCTACACTGCCAGCCCCTGAGGGCAGAAACCACTCTTCATGGTGAAGCTAGTGCCCCACATGTGTTCAGTGAATAAATGGATGAAGCACTTGCTGCTTATAAAGAATGATAATTGATCATGATGCAGTACTCACTAGGTGTCAAGGACGTATTTACATGTTTTTTTTTTTTTTATATTAACTTATTTAATTGTACCTCTTCCCCTTAAACAGGTAGTGAGGACTATTGTTTCCTGCTTTGACAAATGAGAAGACAGGGGCCAGAGAGGTTAAGAGACTTGCTCCAGCTCACGTACCTAGTGGCAGAGGAAGTATTGGAATGTGGTGGTCTACCACCTGAACCTCACACTGATGTGCTTCGCTGTGCTGACCCTCTATGTCTTCAAGTACAAAGCCTAAATTCATCTTTTGATGTGAATGTTTTAGTCAATATACCCTTTTAATTTTTTTCACACCATGCTATACATATATAGGCATTCATATGGCCCAGATCTGAAGCCTTCCTTCCCTCCTTTGACTCTCCTTTGATCCTGCAGCTGAGTTGCTAGATGCAAAGGAATTACAACCTCGTTCGGTTCCTAGCACGTATTAGACAACTGATAAATGAAAACTGTTATCTTTGTTATTATTATTGTTATTACTACCAGTTATCTTCTTGCTAAACTGCTATTTTCTTTAGGGCAAGGATTTTTGTCTTATTCATCTCAAATATAATTGGTGCTTATATAAATGTTAATTTGGATTCAGTTGCTCATGGCAGATTAGCAGATGGCAAGCTTGTACATCTGAGGCCAAGATAGGGTGGTTCTGTTCTTTCATCCAATCAAGAAACATTTACTGAGCACCTATGTAGCCGGCACTAGTCTAGACCATAAGGGATCCAACCATGAGGACGCAGACGATACTCCCTGTTCCATGGAGTTTGTGTTCTGGTAGAAGGAGGCAGAGAATCAAAAGCAAAAAAAAGCTAAAATATATAATATGTGAGATGTGCTGTAGAGAGAACTAAGCAGACCATGAGAAGAGGGAGCACTGGAGGCATTCCGATTTTAGAGGTGGTAATGGAAGAACTCGCTGAGAAGGAGATATTGGAGTAAGATGTAGGGGAGCTGAGAGAAGGAGAAACATGGTGGAATGGAAATTAGCCAGGGAAAGTGGTCCAGCAGAGGAAATAGCAAGTGCAAAGACTCTGTCTTAGTCCTCTTGGTCTGTCATAACAAAGCTACCATAGACTGAATGGTTTAAACGACAGAAAATGATTTCTCTTCCGGAGGCTGGGAAGTCCAGAGTCAAGGCACTGGCACACGGGGTGTCTGTTAAGGGCTGCTTTCTGTTTCACAGATGGAGCCTTTATGCTGTGTCTTACATAGTGGAAGTGGCAAGACAGCTCTCTGCGGCCTCTTTCTTAAGGGTGATTATTCCATTCATGAAGGTGGAGCCCTCAAGACCTAATCACCCCTCAAAGGCTCCACCTTCTGATACTGTCACAATGGTGATTAGATTTCAATATATAAATTTCATGGGGGGGGGAAGGGGGCGCGGGCACAAACATTCAGATTGTAGCAGGCTCTGAGGTAGAAGTATGATGCACAGGCTTTGGGAGCAGCAAGCCAGCCAGTGTAGGCCAGTGGAGGGTTTGTAGTGAGAGTTATACAAGTCAGGGCAGTGGGGAGATGCAGATTGTGTAGAACCTAGCAGTCTATTGTAATGGTTTTAGTTTTCCCTTGAAATAACACAGGAAGCTACAGAAGGGGTGTAAAAGGGGATGTGAGATGATATAACCTATTTTGATAGCAGTGTTAAGAATAAATGAAAAGTTAGGATGGTAGGCAGAATATAGATCACAAAGGCAGAAGCAGAAGGAAGAAGGTGTTTCCATAATCTGTGACAGTGATGGTGCTGGCTCATTCCAGGCTGGTAGCAGTGGAAGTCATGAGAAGTCTTCCACTGTGCATGTATTTTGATGGTGACATTGGCATGATGGGAGATTTGATGTGGAGTGGGAGAGTAAGAGAAGAATCACAGATGACTGGATCTGAGTGGTGCAAATGATGGAGTTGCCAAAACTGAGATGCAGAAGGCTGGAAATAACTCTATTTGGGACATGCTGGATTTAAGATGTTTATTAGATATCTGTGTGGGGATGTAAAGCAGACAACTGGAAACTCGAGTCCAGGGGAAAAGACTAGAAAGGAGAGTCACCATTTGGGAGACACAAGCCTATAGATAGATTTTAATACTAGGAGACTGATGGCACCATGAAGAAGGTGAGTACATTGAGAAAAGAAAAGATGTCCAAGACTGAGTCAAGGAGATGAGGTAGAACCAGCAAAAAAAGATATAGAAGTAACAGTCAAGGTGGATAGGGGGAGAATCCAGAGAGGGTGACATCCCAGAAGTCAAATAACTGGAGACTATCAAAGAGCAGGGAGTGATCAACCATGTCAAAGGTGCATTGAGGACAAAGAATCTTGACAGTTACATTTATCACAGCAACATGTGACTCAGTGTTGACATTAGCGGGAACACTTTCTTCTTCAAACAATAGAAGGTCAAGGGAGTTGGGCAGAGCTGCTATCTGTAAAGAAAGGGAATGGCTACCAGTAGATAAGGGGTCAACACTAAGTCTGGAAGGGCCACAAGATCAAGCTGGAAGCCACTACTCCCAGATTTTGGAGTGGAAACAGAATCTTAGTTAAAACAGGTTTACAAACAAGCAAGAATTTCCTGAGAAATTATTTTCAGTGCAATGTGGTGTTTATAACTGATCTTTGTAGGAGATGAGTGTGTGGTGTTTGCCTGTTTCGGGCTAGCTCATGGTATGGGTAAAGGAATGAACATAGTCTCCATTTGGAATGTACAAGGAAATGTAAAATAATAACAAAATATAATTGTGGACATTTGATCCAAATATATGTGGAAAACATTTTAAGAAGAAAAAAATGATCAGAATAACTACATTACTGCATTTTTAAAATGTCTTGGGGTTGCTGTCATTTTATCCTTTTAAAACATCCTTTTAGAGTCTACCAACACCCTATTTTTACAGAAAGTCGATTTTATTTTTGGACCGCACATTAATTTCATTTCCCAGCATAATGACATCCCATTGAACAATTTCACTAGCCCTGAAAAGTGATTTTGTCATTTTGAGTCAGAAAATTAGCATTAGGCAGAAACACAAGATCTCCCATCACTTTGTCTTAAAAAATAAAAAAGCTAAAAGAGTTTTCTGTTTTACCGCATCTAGTGATCATTCGGGTGAAAAAAAAGTGTCTGTTCCATCCCTTGCAGTGCCAAATTTCATCGCCTTTCCTTCACTGCACAGCTTGTTAAACGTGAACAAGTGCTTTGGATTTCATGGCAGCGTTAAAATTCTTTCTTAAATTGCCTTGGAACTTGGTGGCCCCTTAATTAATCCAGTCACTGCTAGACACTTTGTGTAATATTGTTTATAGAACTGATAGAAAAAACATATCTGTGCTGCAAGGGCTGCAAATATAGTGAAACAGCAAACAGACAAATGTTTAAATGTGGCCATGTGAAATGTCTCAACAATATGCACAGAATATGGTTGCTGTTATTATTATTATTAATGTTGCTACTTTTAAAGATCTTGCAAAGAGGGAATGTATAAAAAGATTTAAATACCAGGCTGTCTTTGGGCTTTGTTCTCTGATGGAGTTGCTGAAGGAACTTGAGCATGAAAATGACATGTTCCTTCCACTCTGGTGGGTCTCTGGAGTACATACAAGAGGAAGCTGAGACTGCGGACAAAGAACTGAGCTAACACGTTACTAAAATTGTCCAGATTAAAACAATGGAGCTAGACCTACACTAGAAGAGACAAGGGCAATGGCTATGAGGTGGTAGATGTTAGTGGGATATTTCACATTCTGCTGTGTCTTTGGTTCTAGAAAATGTAAGAATGACCCAATTCTCTCTTCTCCAGAATTTTAAATTCTAACATTTGTTTCCTAACTTCACTTTGGTTAGGTGCTCCAATGCGTTCTACTTCCTTGAGTTTACTAAACTGGTGTTACTTCTTTCTACAGAGCAGAGCTTATCAGCTAAAGCAACTAGTCATTTCTTTATGCAATTCAGTAATCTAAAAGTTGTCTTTGGGCAATCTTGACTCATTGTATAAATCCATTGTTCTTTTACCAAATCCTAGAAATAAGAAGAGACATCAATTTTTTTCCTATGTGCCAACAATGTGTGCCTTACTTACTTCATCTGGTTCATCTTATGGTAAAATTGAGATGTTACAATTTATATTTTGGAAATAAATCTATCATAATTGAATATTGCAGAATGTGGTGAACAATAATTCCTGGTATTCTATTGGCTTGTGGATTAAACGTAGATATTGAAAATAACCCTTGGAAAGTCTTAGACTAAGAGCATTGCCTGCTGATATATCTTAGCCATAAATATTTAAGTAGAAATTACATTTGAAACAATCAAATATTAAAAAAGACTATTATGACTATTTATGACTATTATATTAATCTTAAGAATTCCAAAGGAGATTCCAGTCATAGTAGCCTTACTTCCTGTGACAATTTTTGCTTAACATGAAAATAGGCAGCAGAAGCCATTGTTCCTCTGTAAGTGCTATTAGCACATGGACATATGTCCTCATTTTTACATCTTCTGTGCCCTTTTAGCACCTGGCTCTTAAGAGGCAGCCAATAAATTAGTGTTGAAACTACATTCTCAATAGTGGTCTAATTTTGCATTTTAATATGATACAGAAAAAAAAACCTTTGATGATAATTTACATAAAAAGTAAACCATTCATTTATGTACAAAAAGTCTCACATGTACCCATTTATCATTTTCTGAGTTTCTACTGTGTATAGCAGGCAGTAATTATGGCTGAGATCTTCTGAAATGATTATAGCACTGCTCCCATCCTTCAGTTCACTGTCTGATGGAGGTGACAACTCTATAAATTATTACAAAACAGTGTGAAGTGTTGTCATAGAGATGGGCAAAGACTTATCATGGCATGCCTGGAAGAGGCCTTGTCAAGTTTGTTTTGATCTAGAAACGCACAATCATATATAGATAGATGATATATGCTAGATAGATAGATAGATGGATAGATAGATAGATAAATAGATAGATACATACATATTTTAGAGTTGGAGGCAGTCTCAGAGGTTGTGATACAAACTTTTAGTCTCTCTTCCTAGAAAAGTTAAATAAAACTGTCTTTCAAATGAATCACAGTAGATAGCATGAATAAAGATACTCTATCATTCACTAGTTTAAATAAATAATTTTCCTTTAACAAATAATTATTTAACACCTACTACAGGCCAGATATTTCTGAAGAACTCAAATATTATTATCTGAATTTAATATATTGAATATCTATTTACATACCCAAGTGTCTTCTGTTCTAACTTCCTGACATTTATAAATTCTAGCTTTCAACTCTTACTTTCCCTCTCCTTCCCAAAATAATATTTTCTATATTATTGGTTTCAACTTTGTATGTGAATAGAACTGACCAGAATTCAAAAAGTATGAATTTAGGAACAGGTACACTGGTGAACAGTTTATGTTCTCAAAGATTTTCCAACCAAGAAATTTTTGTTAAAGCATAAAATGGTGGCTGAACATTGAAGACCATGAAGACTCTAAATATTCAGAAACAGCCTCCAGGTTCAATAGAAAGGACAGATCCTGGGCAATAGGTTCTTCTCAGTAAGAGAAGAAGTGGTTATTTAAGCAAGTAAAATGAAAGAGACTATTGAACTTTTGCAATAGTTAGCTGTGAAGAGGACAGAATTGATTTCAAAAACAATTTTTTCCTTTTCACAGTTTTCCCATCCTCCTTGCTGAGTACTAGACATGGAAAATAAATTCTGACTGCTTTCTGCCATTTTGGGAGGTAAAAGTGAGTTAAGGTTAATAAATTGTAGCAATTACATAGCTGCATTGTTTTTTGAGACTCTAGCAGGAGAAAAAAGTCCACACACTGATCAGCAAAGAATATTCTTTCACATGTGAGAAAGTGACTCTTCAGTGGAACTCAAGCATAGAAGGACTAAAGGAAGAAAAAACTTAGTAGTCACATAAGACATATGATTTATGGTAATGGCAGAGTGGCTTGTTTGAAACAACCTGTCTATATTTTTAAAATATAGAAAATATATTTGAAAAATACAACTATTTAAAGGCTCTTAAGAGCAAATATGGAGAAAAAGGAATGAAATTGGAAAATTGGCAGCTTTAGGCCGAACGGCCCCCCAAGCCTCTACTGCCCCATACTCAGTTTGCATGCTGCCTCATCTGCAGAGAGCTACTGCCTTATTGGTGTGAGGTGTCAGAGTTCAGGCTAGCAGAACAATGACCAAGTTTTAGGAGAGTACCTGGAAGAAAGGCTACCATAGAGAGTGTTAACTCAATAATTTACTAACAAAATCCACCCAAGAACTCTGCCTGCAAGGGGGAGACTTTGCAGGGGGGTTTCTTAAAAAAATACAGCAACTGGAAACTAAATAAACTGTATTTTTTTGTTTTCACATTGTTATAAAGAATTACCTGAGATGGAGTTATTTATAAAGAAAAGAGGTTTAATTGACTCACAGTTCCACATGGTTGGGGAGGCCTCAGGAAACTTACAATCATGGTAGAAGATGAAGGGAAAGCAAGGCATGTCTTACATGGCAGCAAGAGAGAGAGTGACGGGGGCGGGGGGAAGTGCCACACTTTTAAAACCATCAAATCTCGTGAGAAGTCACTCACTATCATGAGAACAGCATGGAGGAAACTGCCTCTATGATCCAATCGCCTCCCACAAGGCTCTTCCCTCAACTTGTGTGGGTTATCATTCTAGATGATATTTGCATGGGGATACAGAGCCTAACAACATCATTTCACTCCTGGCCCCTCCCAAATCTCGTGTTCTTCTCACATTTTAAAATGCAGTCATGCCTTCCCAACAGTCACCCAAAGTCTTAACTCATCTAGCATTAACCCATTTTTCAAGTCCAAAGCCTTATCTGAAACAAGGAAAGTCCCTTCCACCTATGAGCCTGCAAAATCAAAAGCAAGTTAGTTACTTCCAAGTTACAATGTGGATGCAGGCATTGGGTAGATGCTCCCATTCCAAATGGGAGAAATTGGCCAAAACAAAGAAGCTACAGATCTCATGCAAGTCCAAAACTCAGCAGGGCAGTCATTACATCTTAAATCTCCAAACTAACCTCCTTTGATTAATGTCTTATATCCAGGGCATGCTGATGGAAGAGGTGGGCTCCCAAGGTCTTAGGCAGCTCAGATCTGCAGCGTATAGCCTCCAAGGCTGCTCTCCTGTGGATGCTTTCATGGGCTGGCGCTGAGTGCCTATGGCTTTTCCAGGCTTAAAGTGCAAATTGTTAGTGGATCTACCACTGTGGGATCTGGACGATGGTGGCCCTCTTGTCGCAGCTCCACTAGGCAGTGTCCCTGTGGGGACTCTGTGTGGGAGCTCCAACCCCACATTTCCCCTCTGCATTGCCCTACTAGAGGTTCTCCATGCAGAATCTGTCCCTGCAGCAAACTTTTACCTGAACATCCAGACGTTTCCATACATCCTCTGAAACCTAGGCAGAGGTTCCCACACCTCAACTCTTCTGTGCACCCACAGGGCCAATACCACGTGGAAGCCACCAAGGCTTGAGGCTTGCAATATCTGAAGCAATGGCATGAGCTGTACATTGGCCTCTGTTAGCCATGGCTGGAGCTGGAGCAGCTGAGACACAGGACACCGTGTCCCAAGGCTGCACATAGCAGCATGGCCCTGGGCCCAGCCCGCAAAACCATTTTTCTTTCCTAAGCCTCTGGGCCGGTGATGAGAGGAATTACTATGAAGATCTCTGAAATGCCCTGGAGACATTTTCCCTGTTATCTTGGCTATTAACATTTGGCTCCTTGTTATTTATGCAAATTTCTGCAGCTGGCTTGAATTTCCCCACAGAAAATGGATTTTTGTTTTCTACCACATGGTCAGACTGCAAATTTTCCAAACTTTTATGTTCTGCTTCCCTTTTAAACATAAGTTCCCATTTTGTATCATCTCTTTGTGAATGCATATGACTGTATGCTTTCAGGAAAAGTGAGATCACCTCTTGAATGCTTTGCTGCTTAGAAATTTCTTCTGCCAGATACCCTAAATCATCTCTCTCAAGTTCAAAGTTCCACGATCTCCAGGGCAAGGGCAAAATGCCACCAGTCTATTTGCTAAAGCATAGCTAGAGTGACCTTTACTCCAGTTCCCAATAAGTTCCTCATCTCCATCTGAGACCACCTCAGCTTTGATTTTATTGTTCATATCACTATCAGCACCTTTGTCAAAACAAATCAACAAGTCTCTGTAAAGTTCTAAACATTCGACATCTTCCTGTCTTCTTCTGAGTCCTCCACACTGTTCCAATGTTTGTCTGTTACCTAGTTCCAAAATTGCTTCCACATTTTCAAGTATCTTTATAGCAGTGCCCCAAACTACTGGTACCAATTTTCTGTATTAGTTCATTTTCACACTTATATAAAGAACTACATGAGACTGGGTCATTTATGAAGAAAAAAGGTTTAATTGGCTCACAGTTGCACATGGCTGGGGAGGCCTCAGGAAACTTACAATCATGGCAGCAGGAGAAAAGGAAGCAAGGCACGTCTTACATGATGGCTGGAGAGAGAGAGAGAAAGTGTCATGCTTTTAAAACCATCAAATCTCATGAGAACTCACTCACAGTCATGAGAACAGCATGGGGGAAACTGCCCCCATGATTCAATCACCTCCCACCACTTCCCTCTCTTGACACATGAGGATTACAATTCTAGATGAGGTTTAGGTGGAGGACACAGAGCTAAACCATATCAAGAGCTAAGGGGAGATTTCAGCTGATTTTACCACAGGGGAACTGGGGTCTGGACTTTGAGTATAGTCAAATTGACTATATTCTAGACCAAAAATTATTGTTTAGAAGAATATGAAATATTCCAGAGTCTTCACAAATGTGTCATTTATAATGTGTAGATTCAATTTTAAAAATCACTCAACATGCTGAGAACAAGGAAAATGTTATCCATACTCAAGAAAAAAAAAAAAAAACCAGTCAATATAAACTGGCTTGAGACAACCCAGATGCTGCAATTATCAGAGAACTTTTAAAGTAGTTACTATAAGTATGTTCAAAAACTTAAGAATGTTATACATATAATAAACCAATGGATGGGTAATCTTAGCAGATGAATAGAAATTGCAGAGAAAAATACCAACTCAAATTCTAAAGCTGGAAAGTGTAGTAACAGAAATAAAATTTTACTAGAAGAATTTAACAGCAGAAGAAACTATTAAACTTGAAGGTAGGTCAAAAGAAAATATCTAATGTAAAATCTGGAAAGAAAAATAGTGAAGAAATATGAACAGAACTGTAGCGACATGTGAGACTACCAAGCAGTAACCTATGTGTAATGAAGTCCCAGAAAGAGAGGCAAAGGAAATTTTCTTTTAAATGCTTGAAAACTTTTAACTTATGTATAGTGAGACCTATGCAAAATAAATGTAAAGAAAACACCAGGAACATCACAGTGAAACTGCTGAAATACAAAGATAAAAAGGTAACCTTGAAAGCCACTATAGAAAACTGTCACATTACACACAGTACAATGATACAAATGGTGACTGACTTCTCATCAGCAACAATGGAGGACAAAGTAAATGGAACACATCTTTGCAGTGCTAAATGACAAACACTGACTACAGAGAATTCTACATTCAGCAAAACCATCTTTCTAAAACAAAGATGAAATAGACATTTTTGATGTATACAACTATTATTTATCAATAAAAAAGAATAAAAAATATATTTTAAACAAAATAAACTGAGGAAATTTGTCATTAGCTGATTTATCGTATAAGAAAAGCTAAAGGAAGTTATATTTTTCAGGCTGAAGAGAAACTATACCAGATGGTAATTTTAATCTCTGTGAGGAACCAAATCACTGAAAAGGTAAAATATGTAAGTAAATATAAAAGACTTAAGATTTTTTTCTTTTCTTAATTTTCCAAAAAAAAAAACATGACTGTTTAAAGCAACAATTATAACACCATAGTATGGAGTTCATAATGTTTATAGACATAATGTGTCTGACAATTATAGTGCTAAGGATGATGGTGGTGAATTGAGCCATATTAGGTTTCTACAATTTTTACATGAGGTAGTAAAATATCAAGACCAAGTGGATTATTTTATGTTTAAGATACATGCTGTAATTTCTGGTAAAACCACTAGTAATACTGCAAAGAAATTATAGTTACTAAACTATCGATAATGAAATAAAAATGGAATACTAAAATATTCAATTATAATATAACATGTAATATGTAATATGACATAAAAATAACACCTATAAATAAAAAAGAAATACACTAAAACTCCAGTAAATGAGTGAAATAAGAAGTGCAAAGAAATAATCCACAAAGAAAAGAGAATAGAATTGTCAGCCCAGAGTGGTGGCTCATGTCTATAGTCTCAGCACTTTGAGAGGATGAGGCAATAGGATCACTAGAGTCTAAGAGTTCAAGACCAGCCTGAGGAACATAATGAGACCCTGCAGAAAAAAATATCCATGCATGGTGATGCACTTCTTGTAGTCTCAGCTGCTTCGGAGGCTGAGGAAGGAAGATTGCTTAAGTCTGGGAGGTTGGGAGGTTTAAGCTACAGTGAGCCATGATCACACCACTGCACTCCAGCCTAGGTGACAGAGTGCAACTCTGTCTTAAAAAAAAGAAAAAAGAAGAAAGTAAAGTAAAATAGTCAATATAAAGGGATGTAGGCAATTTTTGAAGTAAAAATTCAGAAGAGCTTTCTGCAATCATTCAAAGCTATACTGTTATTTGAAAAGACAGCCAGTAAGAAATATCTTTGGGAGATGTTCTAAAAATTTCTAGGAAGAGTCTGAAATAAGCTTGAATTTTTTCTTGACTTATGCTGTAAATTTATCTTCGGACTTTAAATAAAGTCCACTATACTCAAGAATCTTGTGTTAATAGTGTTTGGAGAAATGTTATTATAACTACCATTATCAATATAATTTATCCTGCTATTTTTCCTGACTTTCTACTTTTACAAGTCAATGCAAGCCAATGATCTACTCTGTGCTAAGCACTATGCTATACACTTGTTGTGCATTTTAACTTTTAGTCTGGATTCACACCCATTTCCTGGAGAGAAAAATATGGAGCCTTAGGGAGTGTAAGTGACTTATCACAAATCACACAGCTGGTCGGTGGTGGATGGGCAAGTTGGTATCTGACTCTCTGACTTTCGTGTCAACAAGTGTAATCATAGAGCTATGCTGAAGGAAGAGAGATGGTACCCGCACACAAAAAGTAAGCTGAAAAGGGAAGCTGCCTTAAGGCTTAGAGTTAATGATTGGTAGCAGGTGTAGATGTAAATAGTTAAGAAGACTGGAAGATGTTGAAGCATTCAGGCAGCTATTGTCTGTATTACAAAATGACTTACGATTAACATGGGATAATGATAATTTAAAAAACCAAGTGAGATACAAAACTGTAGTATAAAAATGTGATGAACATACATGTATTTAATATTACTCATATAAGAATAATGCAGGAATTCAAATTTAGAAAGTAATATACCAGAATATTGAGAGTTACCTCTGTGTTTGGAAAGAGACATCACATTGATCTCTGCTGTTCTTTATGCTTTCTTATTTTCAAATTTTCTATCTTGAACATGTCTTCTTTCCATACACAGAAACATATTTCTAAAAGAAAAAGAAAATGAAAACACTGCCATTTCAACTGCCCCAGGAAGAAATGTAAAAGAATAAACATAATTTCATCAGGGTTTAAAGAGCATCTCTTATAGCAACTGCTTCTGAGAATCTGATATCTTCTCTGAGGGAAACTGCTCATTAAACAGTTTTCAATAATGTGGTGAAGAAATACAGCAAAGTTATTAAAGAGATGATGGCTTTCCTAGGGTACACATACCACAGGGGCCAGAACCACTCTTTAAATATATTTTCATTTGACTAGTGCTCCTACGGACTGTGGCCATATTACCATACCTAATTTCTAAAACTCCTTTTTAATGGGGTCATTCTTCTTGCTTTAAAACTGGCTCATTTTATGGCCTCAGTGCCTCTTTGGAGCCTAGTGGTTTTATGTTTTTTGATACTCACATATGGTTTGCTTTTGCTAAATCAAAGGATACAGTCTGCGTGTGATGACTTTAGGAGCCTTCTAACACCTCACCTGCTCAGTGGTTGCTAAAATTATCTAAAAGTGTTTACTTGTTAATTATACAAATTACAGATAAGGTTTAAAATACAGAGCACCTGGAAGTGGTCATGCATGGCAGTAAAATTACACTAAAGTATATACATCTATTTATTATGCATCTATCTATCTATCTATCTATCTATCTATCTATCTATCTATCTATCTATCTATCATCTATGCTTTAAACAACCAGAATTGTTGAGAATTTCAGGAAGCCCAAGATTTCTGAAATGGAGGGTGAGGAATAATCAAACCACAGTGTTTTTGTTATGGACAGTGTATTCTTGTCTCATTGAGTACATACTTTGTTTATTAAACAGTTCTGCTCCAGTTTAACCCTAGCCAAAGGAGTTTGTATGGCTCGTTGAAAGACTGTGAAAGTGTGTGATGGACATACCTGGGTGAAAGTCCTCTTTTCCTCTCCTCTGGCTGTGTGATTGAAGGCTGGGTATTGGGTATCTCTGAGGCCTGGTTTCCATACCTGCAAATGAAGGTCCTGCGAACCAGTGATCTACTCTATGCCAAGCACTGCACTGTGTATGCATTTGACATGTGTTTTTTCTTTGAATTCACTTTGATTTCAAGGATGAGAAAATATTGAGGCTCATTGGCTTGTTATGGGGGTTAAAAGAGAGAGGGCTTGTAAAGTACAAGGCACAGGCCTCATGTCTCATAGGCACTCAATAAATATTTTTCCAATACTCCAATGTCCTTTGACAAGGGCAAAGCACACCAAGAGAACTAACTCCAATCATAAATTAATGACTTTAACTTTGTAAGCACCTATTTATTTTCTTCCTGTAAAGATGTGTTCCTTCTTTTCTTCTCTGGTGAATTTCTATCCTATATTTCAAGTTCACATTTTATCAACTACACGAGTCTTTCATATTCAATCTATGAATGCTCATTTTTCCTTCCTTCACATTTCTGTGTCTCAGAATTTATGTCCCTTGGTCTGGCTCCATACATCATTCTGTTGGAATTTTGGTCTATTTTGTAAACTTTAGAGCTCAAGACTTGTAGTCTAATTTTATGATTTACTTCACAAAGACTCAAGGAAAAATATTTAATATTTTGGTGTCCTAATTTCCTTACTTGCAAAATGAGGAGGGCAGGACCTTACTTAAATATTCCTTGAGGGTTAGTCCTCAGGTCAAGCTAAAGAACATATGTGGAAGTGTCAATTGCATATATGTACACAGTGGGTTATTCACAAGTGCTAGCTCCTGCCCTCAATAGTCCTTCTTAAAACTAATATTTTTGGAGCACAGATCATTTCTTATTTTTTGTTTGTATCTAATACCTGCCCACTGTCATGAATTGTTCTGGTCACATTGAAACAGGCAGCTTCCTACATGTGCTGTTCTTTCTAAGATAAGCATTTTGAAATTTTTTACCAACTAACTCCTATTCATCCTTCAACACACAGCTCAGGCCTCACTTCCTCCTGGAAGACTCCTGGGCTTGTTTAGGCTGGGGTTTTCCCTCCATTCACAAGGCACTGTGTGTTTCTGTTATTCTCCTTATCATATTCCATTGCCCACATACATATTTTACTACTGTGGTAGACCTTGAGACTCTTAAGTGATTTATTTGTCATTATATCCCTAGAAGAGAGTTCAGGTCATGAAATACAGTTGCTCAATGAACAGCTGCTGAATGAATAAGTGAAGGAATGGATGTAGCAAAAATCTCTGGGGAACTGAGTGCTGCAATTGAGCAAAACATCATGTAAGATCCCGGAGATGTTTGATTGCCAATGAGCATGTTCAGCATTAAATTACCCAACATAGTGTTGGCATTTTTGGTGATTCTTTTATTGTTCACCCTCTTCCATGTCTCAAATTCTCAAATATGGCAAAAGACATGTCAACAGTTGGCTCATTGGTCAGCCATCATGATGACCTTTGGAAATTTAACCACAAGAGATAGTTTGCCTTTATTCAGCAACTGGTTTATGTAACTTACAAACACTGTAATGGTTCAAACATCACAGTATTTGTATGCATGCAGTAGCTGATCTATAAAACATATGGTATTTTGAAATATTGATCTCTTCAGTGCCAGCAAGTAAGAGATATTAGTGTAGCCTGGGATTCCATTTGTAACTGTGGGATTAGAGTCAGAGAAGTGGAAAATTGGAATAGACCAAAATTCATGTGAAGTGGAAAGTACAGCTGGCAGTAGTGCTAAAGAAGGAGAATAACAAATAAGAGAAGCATTATTTTAAAAGCTGACTCAACCATCAAATGGGAAAGGAGCAGTCAGATGAATAGGCTTTAACTGCCTTGGCTTCCTATGCCTCCAGGTTGACTTTGCAGACTTAAATTCAGCACAACAGCTGGAAAAGGCAAAGCTGAATTGATTTGGAAGCAGGAAAATGTGGCACCCCTATAGGCTCCTGTCACTTCTGCTAAGCAAATAAATGAAAAGAGGAATTCAGAAATAAGTTCATTGTGGTCAGGAAAGGTTGAAAAAATTAATAGAACATTTTCCTAAAGCTTGGAATAATTCCTTATACATTTCTTCCAATGTCATTTGCACTGTGAAGTCCTTCTAGACCCTCACCTTCATGTCCACCTGCAGATCTGATCCTCTTTTCTTCTTTCAGTTCTTAACTCTTTGCAATATTTTGGGATAATGCCTTGTGCGCTTGATTTTGTGTATTTACCCATTTCCTTTGCTTTTGTTGGGAATCTTGTTTTACTTGATTTTGTCCATCCAGAGACAAAGTATCTGGCACACTAGCTGGCTATTTTGACTGAGTGGCTGCTAAATCAATCTAGAAGAAATTTAGAAATATTTAGTTCATATTCTACCCACTATACCTCTAAACAATTTCTATCCAAGAATTTACTCCCCATTCTCAGATGGGGCCAATTTCTCCATTTTTGGAGACAAACCCCACTATCTTTGTCTTTCTGAAAGAGTGAATGTACTAGAGAAAAGAAGAAAGGAAATTGGCTGAAAAGGAATATTTCATGTAACAGTGGTCAGCAGTTCTCATCTCGTTGGTTCTTCTTTCTGTAGTAGTCTCTTATAGGTTAGTGTCTACCATGTTCCTGAAATCAAGCCATAAAAGACCAGCTGGAAGATTCTGAGAACAATTTTTATACTAAGTGGAAAAGACTGTAATAGTCAACAAATATTTTATTGACTCTTCTTTGTTTCTCCATTTTCTTTCTTTTTTTTTCCTCTCTAATTATACTTTAAGTTCTGGGGTGCATGTGCAGAATGTGGTGGTTTGTTACATAGGTATATACGTGCCATGGTGGTTTGCTGCACCCACTAACTTGTCATCTACATCAGGTATTTCTCCTAATGCTCTCCCTCCCCTAGCCCCCCACCCCCATGACAAGCCCTGGTGTGTGATGTTCCCCTCCCTGTGTCTATGTGTTCTCATTGTTCAGCTCCCACTTGTCTGTGACAACATGTGGTATTTGGTTTTCTGTTCTTGTGTTAGTTTGCTGAGAATGATGGTTGCCAGCCTCATCCATGTCCCTGCAAAGGGCATGAACTCATCCTTTTCTATGGCTGCATAGTATTCCATGGTGCATGTGTGCCACATTTTCTTTATCCAGTCTATCATTGATGGGCATTTGGACTGGTTCCAAGTCTTTGCTATTGTGAAGAGTGCTGCAAGAAACATACATGTGCATGTGTCTTTATAGTAGAATGATTTCTAATCCTTTGGGTGTATACCCAGTAATGGGATTGCTGGGTCAAATGGTATTTCTAGTTCCAGATACTTGAGGAATTGCCACACTGTCTTCCACAATGATTGAACTAATTTACACTCCCACCAAAAGTGTAAAAGTGTTCCTATTTCTCCACATCCTCTCCAGCATCTGTTGTTTCCTGACTTTTTAATGATCACCATTCTGACTGGCGTGAGATGAAGAAGATATTTATGCAGCCAATAAACATAAGAAAAAAAGCTCATCATCAACAGTCATTAGAGAAATACAAATCAAAATCACAATGAAATCTCAGTTTTCTTTCAAGTAGAGAGGGCCATGTAGTCATTTCTGGCCAATGAACTATCAGGAGGCGCTTCATCTCCCTTTCACACTAAAGTAGTAAAAAAGCCCAAGCGCAATTTGCTACCTTTTCTCTTGCCTGTTATAGCAATACAGGAGGCTGCATACCACAGATGGTGTTCTATAAGATAGTGGAGCCTCCCTGAACCCAATCTTTTAGTATTATGAAACCCCCACCAACCCACTGGGGGCATACAGCATAAGGAGAATCAATTGTGTGTTTTAAGTAGATGCATTTTGGGGACTGCTTGCTATGGCAGCATAGCCTAGGCTATCCTGACTAATATCCATTACTTACACATTATCAGCAATTCATATATATATATATAATATACATATATATGTACACACACATATATACACACACATATATATACGTGTATATATATAATTCATTTGTGGATGATAGGTTCATAGAGTTTGAGTGAAATGAAGCTTCTTGAAGCACATTCTTATTCTTTGAAGGAGACGTCATGATACTAAGTGACTGTTCTTTGTATAGCATCATTAGTGCCACTGAAACTCACCAAACAATTGATTTGTTAGTGTGGCTTGCTTGAGCAAAATTATCACATTTAATAGGGGAAACGGAGGATAAAGGAGGATTATAAAATATATTTTCTGCTTTCCAAAAACTGATAAGTAAACTTTATTGTTTTGAGGATGAGAAATATTATGCAGTTGAAGCAATAATATAACAAAGCAAGAAAACATTGAGTAATACTGAATAAATGTAATTTTCCACTGAGGCCCAAATACATGGAAAAAGGTGAATCTGCTTTGACATAATTGGACTCTGCCATCTTATCTTTGAATCACTGTGGTGATGTCTTAGACAATTGTCCTTGACGAGTGCCTCTTTTTCGCTGCTGAGCTCCAAATGAATAAGGTGAAGTGGGTTAAGAGGAAGTTCCTCAGAGGGACTGTAAGTTGAACTTGACCTTGAAGGATATACAAGAAACAGTTGGGAAAAGCATCCAATGCTTTGAGAAGAAAGATTAGAATGGAGGGGTTATGGGAATGACCACGTGGGTGGACCAGGGGATATGTTAGAGAACAATAGAGGTGGTCCAGGTTGTGGGGGTTGGGGGGACTCTTCTTCTTCTCTTAGAAAAATAATTCTTCATTAGTTAACCTTGTTTGTTGGTTAATCTCGTGCATTCTTCACTGTCAAGTTTGTAGTTTCTTTGAGGTGATTAAAATGTGAGAACTTTTCAGTTTTCACCAAGGTATACGATTTTCCATCATTTCACTATCCATACAAAGCCACAAACTCATTCGCTAATCTCTGTCATCATCTATCCTTTATTCTTTTTATCATCACTCTTGCTCTTACTATTAGATACACAGGCTGAGGGATAGCAACGAAGTTTCTATGAGGACGGCTTGTATTCTAGATGGAACCCTAGGATGATATTTACTTTCTCATGTCTTCGTTTATTCTTCTATTTATTTCGCAAGTGTTAATTGAGTGTCTGCTATTGTGCCAGGTATTAGGGATGTAAAGAAGAACAGTGTATTCTCTGCCCACAGAGTCTTAGAAGGGAAATAGGCTTACCACATCCTGCAGTGCAGAGGGTTAATTATATAAGAGCTACGATTGAGGAATAGTAGAGGGACTTAACTCCTGACAGCTGAAGTTCAAAACTGACCAGAATTTATGTCAACTGATCTCCGGTTTTGACTTACTTGACTTGACTACAACTAAAATATTTCCTTTTGGGTTAGTCTGATCCTGATGCATAAAAATGGACTCAATATCTTCCACTAGGGGTGCTTCCACTAGCCACATGTCACATGAAATAGGAATTTGGGTACAATGACTCTCCAAAATAATTTTGGAGTATTATTGCCCAAAAAAGGAAGAAAATGATACAAATAGAAAAAAAATCACAAATATCTACTACCTGTTGGTGACCCTATCTCAACAGTATTTTAGGAAGCCATGGAACAGACCAGTTCAGAGGGGAGAAACCTAGACTATAAACTAGATCTGTCTTGAAGGGAAGAAAAGGTACACAGAAGTGTGATACTCTCTTTTTCCCTTCAGATTCGATCTCTAGCCTTCTTTCCACCCTCTTCTGTTTGCCAAGAAACTGGCTTCTATGGGATACTCTAGCCAAGATTCTTTGCTCCATGACTTCCTCACTCAGAAGATGAGAAGGTGGAAGCAGAGAGAGGGAGAGTGTGTATTCACCTGGCTCCCTCCCTGCTAAGCTGAGATGGGCATAACCTTCTGTCCTGTCCCATGATCCCAAGTAGAGAGAACATCTACAGCTGCTATTAAAATTATGACAATCACCCTCACCAAGGTCTACAGTGTTTTCTCTCTTTTTGCCTTTCAAGGCTAAGGGGTGGAGCTGCTGCCTGCTGTTGCTGGCCCTGGGGTGCTTCACTGTTCCTTGTTGGCTCCTCTTAACCTTATTCACATCATTTAAGTATGTGAAATATTACCCTGCTTGAGTGGGGTCTGTTTCTTGCTGGGTCTCCTAATGCAGGACCTAGATGCTGGTGTTGCGTGAGATGCGACTGAGGACATAGAGCTCAAAATTTAGAGACTACAGAAATGGATGGCAGGTCACCACTGGCCCAGGCAGGTGGACTTCCAGCAGGCTTGCCGAGCATATTGAACGGTAGCCCAGGAAGAGGCGACACACACACCCAAGCTAGTCAGGGAGGGGCTGATGGCAAGTAATAGCAGGGTCACTGCACTGGACAGCTCCAGTGATCACTATTCACACTGCCTTCTAAGTAATACAAATATTTTCATTGACATTCAGAAGCCAATTCTGGCCTTAGGGTGAAAGTTACACAAGCTACAGTACTGATAAACATAAAGATGATGATAATAACACCAATTTTTAAAATTCAAATGAGAGTACTAGCAATTCTTCCAATGGCTGCATTTCCTTTGATAGGTTATTTATTTATTTTTATTTTTATTATACTTTAAGTTCTAGGGTACATGTGCACAATGTGCAGGCTTGTTACCTAGGTATATATGTGCCACGTTGGTTTGCTGCACCCATCAACTCGTCATTTACATCAGGTATTTCTCCTAATGCTATCCCTTCCCCTGTCCCCAACCCCAGGACAAGCCCCAGTGTGTGATGTTCCCTGCCCTGTGTCCAAGTGTTCTCTTTGTTCAATTCCCACCTATGAATGAGAACATGCGGTGTTTGGTTTTCTGTCCTTGTGATAGTTTGCTCAGAAAGATAGGTTAATTAAACTCTCTAAGCCTCAGTTTCCTCATCTATGGACTGAGGATAACAATAGCCACTCTTGAGTGGAGCTAATCTTGTAGCAGCCCATGGGAAGTATAGGCGTGGCAAAAATGTGGTGATGGATTTCTGAGCACCTGGGGTCCATTGTGTGTGCCCTGTAGCTAGAAGGTTGTGATGTGCATTCTCTTGTGCATCACGTGGCAGAAGTTTGATTTTAAGGAATGGTATACAGCCTCAGAGCCAAACTAACCACCAGGTTGCCTTCGTGCCAAGTGACCTGAATTTGAAAACTCAGCTGGCTGGGCGTGGTGGCTCATGCCTGTAATCCCAGCACTTTGGGAGGCCGAGGTGGGCGGATGACTTGATGTCAGGAGTTTGAGACCAGCCTGGCCAACATGGTGAAACCACATCTCTACTAAAAATACCAAAATTAGCCAGATGTGGTGGCACATGCCTATCTGTAATCCCAGCTACTTGAGAGGCTGAGGCAGGAGAATTTCTTGAACTCAGGCAGCAGAGGTTGCAGTGAGCCAAGACCACGCCACTGTACTCCAACCTGTGTGACAGAGCCAGACTGTCTCAAAAACAAAACAAACCAACCAAACAAACAAAAACCACAATTATTTAAAATTCTTTCTGAAGAAAGGACAATGTCCTTCTCAGAGTATGGGGTTAAGTTAAGCAGCAAAAATTGATAGTAAAACATTGTAATGTGGTACAGGGCTTAGTCAGGTATTATATTATCATGTGGGTTATGTAACAGAGAAAAACACACAAAATCCCAAACAAAACAAGAAGCATCTGTGATAAACAGCCTTATTTCTATAGTTATTTAGCAATGCTAAAGGGTATCAAAGACTTTCATTAGGGAAGTAGGCTTCTTAGCATTACTCCAATCCCACCCAAGCCATCAGAGTAATTAAACTCTATACGCCTCCATCACAGTTCCTGTATTTTTTTTTTAAGTATTCAGAGTTAGCTTGTTTGTTGCATAATACATTTGGATGACAATCTAAGTAATCAACCTAATAATTTATTTAAAAATTGAACCTGTGACTTTCTGCATCTTTTCAAGAAGTTTTTTTGTCTCAGAAAATCAGTTTTAATGAGATTATATCGAGTTAGTTTTAATGAAGGGTTTATTGGAAAGGCATTCCAGTAAGTACTTTTATCTAAGAGGCCTAAAGGGCATTAAAAACATATATTTGTATACCTATCAGTTACAGACTTATCTAAAATAAACAATAATAGCATTGTAATGAGAATGAAAAATTCTATCACACACAGAGATTAGAAGCAGCTCAGCATTAAACTATAACTGATGGCAATCCAATTAAGCCATGTATTTCCTCCTTGGTTTAGGGTTACTTGCTTGAAGCACTCCATGGCTCCAGACTTTTGTATTTGCTCTGACCACAATTGGTATTATAGCTTACTATCATTTTCAATTTTATGGAAAATTACAATGCAGAATAACATGCTTTTAAGACATAATGATTATGTATTTGGAGAGTAGAGTGAATTATTAAATCACAAACTCTGACTATCTCCCTAAAAGTGATAGGTCAGTGAGTCGGTTTGTCAAACTTTGACAAGAAGTTGGGATGGGTAGTGTTGAAATAAGATGAAAGGAGCAATAAGGTGGCCATATCCCAGTGATATCTGCCAAATATTTAATTAAATAGCATCTGAAGGTGTAGACCAGTTAAATCAGCTTTTTTTGTTTTTTTCTTTTCTTGCATTTACATAGAATGTAATGCTATGTAATTACGTAGAAAGATCAATTCAACCAAAAGATATATTTAATCTAATTATCTATGCTGTCATTCTATGTGCAGCAATGGGAGCCAGGGAGGGAGGAGGCCTGGATAGGAGAAGAGGGGTTCAGAAGGGGAAGCACTGGCTCTTGTACATAAAATACAATGAATCAAGCCCAGTCAGTGTTTCAGTTCGACACATCTTCTCTTCGTATAGGCCCAGACCTGATCATGATAAAAATTATTTATGTTTGTTTAACTTCCAGAAGGAGCTAGTAGATTAAACAGGAAATGAATTTTGGTATTTTCACTAATTGGTTTTACTCATCTAATTTATTTGTATTTCTACGAGAAATTAGTGAGCGGCTCCTATATTTCAGGCACCATTTCAGGCACTGGCATCATAAAAATGAGTGAGGCATGGTTTCTTTTCTCTTTAAGCTTATAGTTTACCGGGGGAAGGCACATATGTTTATAAATCAATACTGATAAATGTCAAAAGTGCTATCACAGAGATTGGTAGAGGGTAAAGTAGAGAAGTTGCCATTTTGTTTTCTTTTTTGAAACAGAGTCTCATTTTGTTGCCCAGGCTGGAGCGCAGTGGTGCGATCTCAGCTCACTGCAACTTCCACCTCCTGGGTTCAAGCGATCCTCCTGCCTCATCCTCCTAAGTATCTGGGATTACAGGCCCATACCACCACACCTGGATAATTTTTGTATTTTTAGTAGAGATGGAGTTTCACCATGTTGGCCTGGCTGGTCTCGAATTCCTGACCTCAGGTGATCCATGCACCTCGGCCTCCCAAAGTGCTGGGATTACAGGCGTGAGCCACTGCACCCAGCCAATGTTGCCAATTTTTGTCAGTGGTAGGAAGAGGGTAGCAGTGAGGGCCTCTGGGTGAAGGTGACAGCTGAGCCAGAGTGCACAGGTGGAACTTTGGAAAAGCCTGGTGTATTCATCAGCCTAAAGTAGAGAAGCTCACGTTGGCTGGAACTGCAATGAGAAAAGAGGCTGCAGAGATTAGTGGGGGCTGTCTGTGGGTCTCTGATGTCTTATTAAGGAGCTTAGAATTCATTTTAGAAGCTCTGGGAGAAGTTTTAAAGGCAGGATAGAAATATGGCCAGGATTATATGTTAGACAGGCATCCATAGAGAGGAAAGATCTGATGGCATGTGTGCAGCTGGAGATGAGGAGACGATGGGGATGACATGGCAAGAACAGCAATGACTGAAATTCACTGAGCTCTTAATGTGTGCCAGGCATGTTATATGGATTTGTGGATTTAATCCTTACTATGACCTGAATGGTAGCTACTATCAGTTAATGATAGTTTATTAAACAGAGAAAAATATCAGGGGAGGTTAAATAACTTGTCCAAGGTAGGAGAGTAATGGCTGAGCTGGACTTTAACTCAGTCACTTCATCACTCTTTGGTCCTTCCTACCCAGGGAAGGCGTGTGGCCATCATGACCCATGACAAAGAAATGGCAGACGGAAGGAGACAGGGCACAGTAAAAAGACATTAAGAAGGTGAAATTTGAGATTGCTCACTTAACTGATGCAATATTTTCTTTGTAAATATGCCAGATCTTCAAATCCAGTAGTCTAGACCTCCAAATTAACTGATTCTGAGGCTACTATGTTTCATTCTATTAGTACTTTTAAATTTACTGTGGAATAATCCACAGGCTTTGTTTAAGGCAGGAGTACTCTCAGCTTTTGAGGCTAAAAGTCAAGCCAAAATGAAGCCTTTTAAGGTGTTATGGGTCAAGAGCCCCGCGAGCATCCTCTGAGCTCTCAGAGTGGCCTGTGTTTATTTCTTTCTTAGTATTTACCATGCTGCACTGGAACAATCTGGTTGCTACTCTGTATCTTTCTCCAAACTGATGTTTTGAGGGCAGGGATCATTTTCCAGGTCAGTTAAATTCAACAAATATGCACGGAGAGTCTGCCGTACTGTAGGGGGTAGGCATCATTTTAGGCTCTGGCAATAAGTTTATATACAAGATATAGTTCTGGCCAGACAGTTGAAGGGGAAGCTGATACATTTTCAGCCCATTTCATTGCAATGTGGTGGGAGTGCTCATGAGGGCAGTGTGGGGTCTGTGGGCGTATAGATGAGATGTACTGTATCACATTCTCTGTAAGGAAAAAGGATTTGGATAGGTTTCCCAGAGGAGGTGATAATGGAGGTGAGCACTTTAAAATGTAGATCCTATTATTATTCAAGTATAGTGAGGCCAGCATATCAGAAGACAACTGTCATTGAAAGGATAGTTTGTTACTGATGCCACCACTGCAAGATTATAACTGAAACAATTATTATAGTGAAAGAGATCTGACCTAACCAACTTCAAGCGGTCCTTGTTCCCTCCTGGGTATAGACCAAACAAACTTTAGGAGAAACCTAGTTTATAGTTTAACTTTGAAACAAAGACGATAACTGCCCTTTCCCAAAACAAACCTCCTTCCTGCCTGGGGACTAGAATGCCTCTGTAGGCCTAACCAATTAGCCTCAAGATGAGAAATTATAATTTAGGAGTCATGCAGCTGGAGGCTACAAGATTCTGACCCTTCCCATATTGCTCCTAGAGATAACATCACTATTGAAAAACCTAAGGTCAGTGCTTGAGATATTTTGCAAATCCTGCACTTGATGGATCAGCTGGTACCACCCAGACTGATAAACTGGCTCATATGATTTTTTAACCCCTCACCCAGGACCTGACTTAGCAAAAGAGTGCAGCTTCAATTGCCTATGATTTCATCTCTGACCCAACCAATTAGCACTCCTGACTCACCGGGCCCCCACTCGCCAAATTACCCTTAAAAACTCTGATCCCTGAATGCTCAGAGAGACTGATGTGAGTAATAACAAAACTCCGGTCTCATGCACAGCTGGCTTTGTGTGAATAACTCTTTCTCTATTGCAATTCCCCTGTCTTGATCAATTGGCTCTATCTAAGCAGCAGACAAGTTGAAACTTTTGGACAGTTATATTACTTACAGTTCCCCCAAAGAAGGGGCACATTATGCCATGCTTTGCAGGGCCACTTAGGGAAGTACCAGGGTCATGCAGGAGGCAGAGGGAGTGAGGGAGAAATGTGAGCAAGAACCTTTATTATGGTTTATGGGGGAAGAAATGAGTGAAACAAGACTAACCAACTTAGGGTTGGCAAGTTTGGGTAATTTCAGCAGGCTCTAAGTTGTAGGGGCTGTCCCTAATGGTCTGGTATCTGGCTCTGGGGTGATGAGGGCAGGGGAACGGTGAATTTGAGTGACATCCCAATAGAGGAGGTGGTTGGGTGTGGACTCTGGATTGGTTGATTTGCATATGAAAGATTCACTTGCAGGTGAGTTATTATTTTTAGGAATTGCACAGCCCTGGGAGGAGGGTCCCTCCGAGGTCAGCAAGGTCCCAGATGTCAAAGCATCAGAATGCAGAAAATACATGATTAACACAGTGAATCTGGGGGCAATGAAAAAGAATTATCCAAGCAAGGCATGGGTCAAGGGCACACAAAGGAGACCAAAAGCTTGAGCAGGTAGGATGCGCAGAGCACAGTGCTACGTGTTGCCTGTAGTTCAGGTTCAGTAGAAATGCAGAACTAGAAATGGCAAGAGGCGAGACTGCGGAAAAACACCAAAGGCGAAGTTGGGAGGAGCTTGGAAGGTCTCCTGGAGGATGTGTATTCTGGAGACAGGATGAAAAGCAGTTACAAGAAAACCAGCTAGAAGGCTGCTATCATCACTCTAAGTCAGAGAAGGTGAAGGCTTAGACCAAGGAGATGGCAGTGTAAATGAAAAACGAGGTTGCACAGTAGAAGTGAAAGAGACAGGATTTGTTAGGGATTGACTATTGGGGCAGCGTTAATTTTGTGTTGTGTCTCCATGTCTTGCCGTGTGGGAGCTGTTCAGATCATATTTGTTAAATACACTCATTTTTGGTCAAGAGATACTTTAAAGAAGTTTTTTTGCAAGTTCTTACATAAGCCACCTTATTCACTGGAAATCTCAAACTTGAGGTTTATAGTGGAGCTTTCATAGTTCCTCAAATGGCTAAAAAACCAAGATAGTGACTTCCAAGATAGGGTGGGGATACAGACATTGGGTAAATGCTCCCATTCCAAAAGGGAGAAATTGGCCAGAACAAAGGGGCTATAGGCCCCATGCAAGCCTGAAACCCAGCAAGGCAGTCGTTACATCTTAAATCTCCAAAATAATCTCCTTTGACTTCATGTCTCACATCCAGGACACACTGATGGAAGGGGTGAGCTCCCACAGCCTTGGGCAGTCCTTCCTCTGTGGCTCTGCAGGATACAGCCCCATGGCTGCTTTCACAGGCTGGCATTGAGTGCCTGTGGTTTTCCCAGGTACACGATGCAAGCTGTCTATGGACCTGCCACCCTGGGATCCGGACAACGGTGGCCCTCTTCTGATAATTCCACTAGGCAGCTATTGTCTTGGCTATTGACATTTGGCTCCTTGTTATTTGTGTAAATTTCTGCAGCCAGATTGAATTTCTCCGCAGAAAATGGGTTTTTGTTTTCTACCATGTGATCAGACTGCAAATTTTCCAAATTTTTATTCAGACTGCAAATTTTCCAAACTTTTATGTTCTGCTTCCCTTTTAAACCCAAGTTCCCATTTCAGATCATCTCTTTTTGAATGCGTATGACTGTACATTTTCAGAAAAAGTGTGGTCACCTCTTGAGTGCTTTGCTGCTTAGAAATTTCTTCCGCCAGATACCCTAAATCATCTCTCTCCACATGCGGGGATTACAATTCAATATGAGATTTGGGTGGGGAAACAGAGCCAAACCATGTCAACACGGATAGCCTTAAAGAAAGAACTTCTCTTACAGAATCAGAGAGATGATTTCCTATGCCATATCATACTGGTGCTGACAGCAAGAAGATTTTGGATGCTTCAGTTAATTAGTTTTATGGCAAATGTATCATAAACATGTCCTTTATTAGTTTTAAGGGGCTTTATTTTCACAAGATTTTGAGAAACTGGACATACCATTGCAGTATCTCACGACTACCTTGGATCCAGGTAAAAAAAAAAAAATCTGAAATCTTGCTCATGGCTGTAAGTCAATAACACCCACACCTGTCTGTCAGGGTATTGCAGTCATAAGCTTTGTGATTGCTATGATTGACTCGGGTGACGCAATCAACTGGAAAGGCATTTCCTGTTTGGTGTCTAATGTTCTGACTGCATGCTTATGCAGAGACAAAGACATCATATTTTTTACTCAGAAAGTGTGTTTTTAGCTTAGTTTTCAGTGCAATTTTTTCTCTCATTATGGTGAAGATTTTACTGTATAGGAAAGTAATGTGTATCATGGAAAGGACTTTACAGAGATAATTTTATTTAATTCTCGCAGCAGCCCTGGAAGGAAGGTATTGTGTAACAAACTGGATGAAAGATAACAGTGCTTTGGGGGTGTTACGGGTCTTGTTCATGGTCTCATGATTTTATTGGTGCAAATTTTTTGTTTTGGCTAGATATAGGGTATTATGATTATTTAGCATGGCAAAAATTTAAATCAAATTTATTGAGCTCTTGTTCTTTCCACTCTTATTAGGTTTATTATTATTATCATCATCATATTATTATTATCATCACCACAAAAGGGATGCTTACTGATTATAGAAAATTTTTTAAAATAAGAAGAAACCCTACCCCAAATCCATTATAAACATGTTTGTTTTCTTTAGCTTTTTTTTTTTCTAACCATTTTTTACCTATTTTTGCATGGCTATGAATACACTGCAAAGGTAATTTTGTATCATTTGGAAATATTTAAATTTTTTAGGAGAAAAGAGTTTAAATGATATGAGAGGGGCTGAAAGTAGGAGGGAACATAAGCAGCAAGAAGTGGAAAGAGATATGAAGAATTAAGAAACTTTGCAAACTCAAGAATATGTCAATCATAACTTATTTTGAAATATTCTGCAGTCTAAAAGGAATAGCATCCTGTCACTGCCAATACCCATACTTAGAAGACACCTGTACCATTATGTAGCCAAACTTCCAGAGACTCAGGAAACTCCCATTAGAGTAATTTTCCTTCCTTCCATATCAGTCAAATATTGCAATTACTGGGTCATTATGACAGTTGGATTCCTTTCTCTAGACCGGGAAATAGTCGTTGAAGACCAAAGTTGCATGGACAGTATTTGTGAGACTGTAATTAACTTTGAGACCTTCTTAACTCATCCAATAATGGAACTATGATCAAACTAGAGAAAAAATGGATTTGATTACCTGTATGAAGAAATTCCTTCCAAGCAATATTTTAAAATGGTAATCAGAATTCAGGTACTCCCTGGTGACTGATAAATTTAAACTAAAGTTAAATAATTATTTTCAAAAGTTAATTATTATAATGTAATGATTGGCTTCATTTCCTTAATAAATGAATCACCTTATTTCAGCCTTGCAAATTAGGATGTACTGTGGAATCCAGCCAAGGGAGGCATTAGGACTTGAGGAAACAGAAGACGTTCTACATGCCCTTTCTGCCATCTAACTGCCTTTAGGGATAATGTTTTACTGATGCAAGTTTTTTGTTTTAGCTGGATACAGAGTATTATGATTATTTAGCCATAGATGTCAATGCCAAGAATCAGTCTGTACTGTAGATGACTAGAATTAGCAGAAATGTGATTTGAACTATGTAGGATTAATCATGAAAGTATGCAATCAGGTGGATTGTTTTGTCTGAAGATAGAAGTGCAACCTTGTGTGTTGGTCGTGCTATAGGACCAACAGGTTCATATACCCACTGTGCAGTAACAGACAATACTTTTTCTTTGTTGCAGGGTTTGCAGCAGAGAATGAGTTTAACAACCAAAGGGCACCGACAAGGAAATGGGAGGAGACCCTCAAATCCATCTTCCCAAGGAGTTCTGAGCTGAGGCTTTTAAGGGGATTCTGGAGGGTGAGGGCCTGAAAAACTGGGCCTCTTGATAGATCAGGATAAGAGGGATAAAATCATCAGGATGTGGAAACTGCATTCTTTAGTGAGTCAGCTTCTTTTGGGTCCTTCAGACCAGCTGACATCAGTAGTTTCACTGTTAAGCAGGACTTGAAATAAATGAAAAGCTTAACATTTCATATTGTTCAAGTTGTTATCTACAGAGCAGTTAAGGGGAACTATAATCTTGTAACAGGGTCTATGCGATTCTGAGGCAAGAGGCATGAAACAACTCTGAGGAAGCAGGTCGGAGAGCAGATGACCTAGTGATCAATGTGAGTGTGCTACAAGCTCGTTTTTTTTTCCTTTCTCCCCATCCCTTCTTCTCTGATTAATTTTGTAAAGTTTATACAAATGGTTTCAGCAGTGAGATCAGTAATACATGCTCAGCAGAGAAGGCAGAAATCACATTTGATGGATGAAACCAAGTAGGGGACCAAAGAGTTAGCCAAATGTTGAAGAAAACATTCAGATTCCCAGACAGAGAGTGAAGGTGGTTCGGGATCCAAATATAGGTAACATATTGCAAACAAGTACTGATATGAGATGGCCGTAACTTTGACAAATGTCCCCTTCTTACCACAGATGGTTTTTTGTTCCAAGTAGGTGATTGTCACCCCTGCAAGGTCATCTTGAGGAAATCACAATGTTGGAATAATGGAACCGTCTCTGGCCAATGCGCTAAACTTAGGTAATTGGATAAAGCCCAGATTCCCAGGTTGTTAAGCTGTCCCCAAACAGATGCATTAAACATATTTTAAATACTAAACATGACAGAAACATGACAAAAATACAATTATAATCACTGGGGTTAAGGAAGTTATTTCAAATAACTTCAAGCAGGCCCTTGGTTAGCTTAGTAATTTTCCAGCCACTTGAAGTAACAAGTTACCGGTCAGTCCTCCTCCCCGACCTGTAGGCTATGGTTTTTTTTAAAACTTAGATTTCATCTTTTTTTCCCAAATATCATAGCAAAAAGTCTGAAATTCTCATTTTCCTCCACAATAGTTACTTTTCATTCACTTCTTTTAGATGACACGGGTTTGTGACATACTTTCTATCCTTATTTACGTCTCCTGTTCAGATCTTATTTTCTTAATTAATAATCATCTTTCTGAGGGCAGAAATGAAGACTTGGACCTTTGCATTTTTTCCAGTAATGCTGATACAGTGCCCTGCAGACAGCACTTACTAAAGGGACGAGGGACAATAGGGTGAGAACCAGCCATTACCTTTAAATGCCTTTTCTGATGGCTCCTCATTCCCACCCTCCCATTTTCACTATAACTTACTTGGAAAACATTTTTTCCTCTGTTCTTTTATGAAGAAAAGGGAGCTAATCTCTGTGTTACAGAGCCCTGGGACCTGGGGTTAATCCTCTGACCTACAATATTTTCTAATTCTTTAGTTGATGAGATAAAATAATTTATGTGAAAACACTATATAAACTATTAAGGCCCTTTAGAAGTCGTTACTGATATTTGATTAAACTTCTGAGAGCTGATGATTACTTTGTAGAATTTTTTTAAAAATTTGCTTATCATTTGTACAATATTGTTTTAAATTCACATTAATATATTTTGATCTTTATACATAAAATCATTTTATATTCATAGTACTAGAATCCAACACTGTTAGAGTTAGAATTGTTTTAGTTTGCCAAGGTTGCCATAACCAATACTACAGATTGGGTGGCTTAAACACAGACATTTATTCTCTCACAGTTCTGGAGGCTGGTGTCCAAGATTAAGGCGTTGGCAGAGTTGGTTTCTTCTGAGGCCTCTCTCCTTGGCTTGCAGATGACCACCTTCTCCTGTGTCCTCATATTGTCTTTCCTCTGTGCTTACGTGCCTCTGGTGTCTCTTTCTCTTCTTATAAGGATATGAGGATGGGCGCGGTGGCTCACGCTTGTAATCCCGGCACTTTGGGAGTCCCAGGCCGGTGAATCACAAAGTCAGGAGTTCAAGACCAGCCTGGTCAATATGGTGAAACCCCATCTCTACTAAAAATACAAAAAAATGAACCGGGTGTGGTGGTGGGTGCCTGCAATCCCAGCTACTTGGAAGGCTGAGGCAGAGAATTGCTTGAATCCTGGAGGCAGAGGTTGCAGTGAGGCGAGATCGTGCCACTGCACTCCAGCCTGGGTGATAGAGTGAGACTCCATCTCAAAAAAAAAAAAAGGATACCAGTCCTACTGGATTAGGACTCCACCACTGTGACCTCGTTTTACCTTAACTGACTCTCTAAAGACCCTATTTCCAATTACAGGCACATTGAAGATTAGGGTTATGTATGAATTTGATGGTGGAGGGGGTTACAATTCAGTCCATAACAGTGACTTCACTTTATGGTTTAATCCAGCCTCCACATTTTACAAACGAAGGAACTGAGGTTGGGAAATGGAATGTGCCCGGCAGATCAGTGACAGAGGCAGGTCTGTGGCCCTGGCCCTAATCATGCCGCCCTTCTGTCTTTCTTTCTCAGGTTTTCTTTGTTTTCTCCAGCTTCCATTCACTTAGTACACAAGCAAAACATGACATGCAATGCATTTATTTCCATCCTCACACCCTCAGGAATTTGTTAAACATAGAGAAGTCAGTTAAATATTACCTGAAATATACTATCAAATATAAAACTACGGGAAATATTAGTGGTGCTAACAACATTTTTCTTATCTTCTGGCTTCCAAAGTATACTGTGCATGTATGTGTGTGTGTGTGTGTGTGTAGGTGCATGCCATGTATTTGCACTCACGTGTGTGTGGTGTGTATGCACATGCATGTGTGTGTGGTATGTGTATGTGCATGTGATCATGGGTGTTGTGTGTGCTGTGCATACATGTGTGGGGAATATGTGCGGGTGTATGTGTCTGGGTGCATGTATGTGGCATATGTGCATGCGTGTGGTGTGTATGTATGTGAATGTGTGTATGTCCATGGTATGTGTGTGCCTATGTGTGCACGTGTGTGTGGTGTATTTGTGTTTATATTACAAAATATCAGATTTGGACATGACCACATGTTTTGTCAGCCTTTTTTTACATGTAGAAAACATGAACAAGTAGAACACAGGACAAAAGAAAGACAGACATAGGAATAGAGTATGTCCATGCAATGAAAAACTACTAATCTAAACAGTAGTTCTGTAGACCTTTAAAAAGTTTTTTTCTAGTTAAGACTCCTTAATTTTTGTCTCACAAAGTCATGGACATTGAATTTGGGGTGGAGTGAATACTTGTGTGACTTGCTGGCTACACACTGCCTCTCCATACATTCATTCACAGACAGGTTGTGCTCCTTTTACATCCAAACTTTTCTACCACCATCCCTACTCCTGCGACA
The DNA here is from genome assembly GCF_001698545.2 of Rhinopithecus bieti. Classification (NCBI taxonomy): domain Eukaryota; kingdom Metazoa; phylum Chordata; class Mammalia; order Primates; family Cercopithecidae; genus Rhinopithecus; species Rhinopithecus bieti. The sequence goes on from NW_016810434.1 coordinate 3,520,826, forward strand.
TGGAGGGTGACCTAGGGAACTTGACATCCTTTTAACTCGGATAGGGTATTAACATTCCTCTCTTCAGGTATGAGGTGAAAATATAGAATAGCCAGTTCAATACCATGAATAATGAAGCATAGCTTTTTTTTTTTCTCACTCTATCGCCCAAGCTGGAGTGCAGTGGCGTGACCTTGGCTCACTGCAACCTCTGCCTCAAGAGGTTTAAGTGATTCTTCTGCCTCAGCTTCCCGAGTAGGTGGGACCACAGGGGCCTGCCACCACGCCTGACTAATTTTTGTATTTTTAGTAGAGACGGGGTTTCACCATATTGGCCAGGCTGGTCTTGAACTCCTGACTTTGTGATCTGCCTCCCTCGCCTTCCCAAAGTGCTGGGATTACAGGCATGAGCCACCACGCCCCGGCCAGTTTTTCATATTTAAATTGTCCTTCATAGATGTTGAACATCCTTGTAGAGGATATGCAGTATTTCATTGCAGAATTAACAGACATGAATTTTCTTCAAAACTTTTTGTATCTTCTTACTTACAAGTAGCATTTTTGAAAACTGCATCACTATACTACATAAAAATACTTTTTTCCTTCCTTTTGTTATTGAATAAGTGGAATAAGGTGTCAACATACTTGAAATGTTGAAACGTTTAGTAGACCTAGTTGATATGGAATTAGATCTTAATATTTGTGTTTACTGTGAAGCCAGAGATTAGCAAACCAGCAATGACTAATCCTCAGCATTAATAAGAGAAAGAAAAGGTACAGAAGAGATGCTTCAAATAATTAGTTTCTTTTTTTTCCAGCATCCAGGTGTTGAACTTTGTTCTCTGAGTTTCTTTCTCCACAGGAGGGGCAGCCTGCTAAAAGCAGGGGCAACAAGATGGCGTCTCCAGCTGAGAGACACTTGTACCACTTAGAGATGAGAAAGATGCACCAAGGTGGGGATTTCCACTGTGAGCGTGTTCTTCCATGTCTAAATATATCCCACATCTGCACAGGCCCTGGAGACTCTCTCCACGCGTCTTAGCTACCGTCTTTATAACACTTCCTATTGAGCATATTATGAGAGACTCTTGACACGAAGTTGAAAATTCATGTTGATGATACTTTGCAAAAAATAAACAAGGTAGGTTCGTCCCATAAAACTAATATAATTTTTTCCCCTGGTACAGAAGCAGTAAGTCTGAAGGGGTAGTCTGGAGGATCATGAGATTCAAGTTAGGAAATATTTACTTAATTGGGTTGGCTCCAGGGAAGCATTATAGTTTTTAAACTGACAATAATGCACCAAGAGATGCACAAGAGAAAGCCTGATCTGGCAGTGGAGTTTAGGATGGGTTGCAAATTGGACTGACCCAGGAGAGGACAGTAAGCCCTGGTAGGGGCCATGAAAAGCCCAGGTGACCCAGGATTTGCACATTTCTTCTTGATACATGTTTGGAAAACAGTTTCAGTAGAGTAGTGAATGGGGAGAATATGAGATGAACAAATTCTGAAGAATGAGTGTGATGTTGGAGGTGTTTTGTGCTATAAGATGCTCTTGGAGGTAGACTGGAAAAGTTTGGAATTTAAGAGAGGTGGAGAGGAGACAACCAGACTTAGCAATACCATGATGAGTTGGGAAAGGATGAGAAGGTGGAAGATGGTGTAGAATGAGGAAAATGGTGTGAAGGTTAATTTTATGTGTCAGCTTGACAGGGCTAGGAGATGCCTAGATAGCTGGTTAAACATTATTTCTGCATATGTGTCTCTGAGACTGTTTCTGGAAGAGACTAGCATTTGAATCAGTAAATTTAGTAAAGAATATCTACCTTTCGGCCGGGCGCGGTGGCTCACGCTTGTAATCCCAGCACTTTGGGAGGCTGAGGGGGGTGGAGCAGGAGGTCAGGAGATCGAGACCATCCTGGCTAACATGGTGAAACCCCATCTCTACTAAAAATACAAAAAAGTAGCCGGACGTGGTGGCGGGCACCTGTAGTCCCAGTTACTCGGGAGGCTGAGGCAGGAGAATGGCATGAACCCGGGAGGCGGAGCTTACAGTGAGCCGAGATGGCACCACCACACTCCAGCCTGGACAACAGAGCGAGACTCTGTCTCAAAAAAAAAAAAAAAAAAAAAAACCCAAAATAACAACAACAACAGAATATCTACCCTTACCAGCAAAGGTAGGCATCATTTAATTCACTGAGGCCCAGATAGAACAAAAAGGTGGAGGAAGTCCAAATTCTCTCTCTCTTTTTGAGCTGGGACATCCATTTTCTGCCCTCAGACCTTGGAGCTCCTTGTTCTTGGGCCCTCAGACTCTGGGACTTATGCCATCAGGCCCTCCCCCTCACTCTTCCCAGGCTTTTGGCCTCAGAATGGGAGTTACATCACTGGCTCCCTGGCTCTCAGGCTTTTGGACTTGGACCAGATTATAACATGGGCTTTCCTGGTTCTCTAGCTTGCAGAGAGCATATTTTAGGACTTAAACTTTCAGAGTTGTTGTAAGGATCAAATAAGATAATTTATGCAAAAAGCGCTTGGTAAACTTTAGCTCAAAAAGTGATTATTATTTGACTTAAAGATGCTTTCTGGAGCATTCACAAGCAGAAAAGCAGTCCACCTGTGACCTGCCGTCAACACAGCTCTTCACGGCAGCATTTCTTTTCCCAAAGAGAGTGGAAATCATTAGCTCATCCCTGAATGTCAGACCATCAAGGAACCTAACAACTTTGTTTATCTCTGAGGCGGCATTAGGGAATGAGTTTTCAACACTTGTTGTCTATGGATTGGAAGCTTTACAAATTCACATCCCAAACAAGAACCTGAGCATACTTGACAAGCATCTGTGAGACCAGCAGGAGGGGACTGGGCATTTCTGATCTGAGAAGAAACGCACTGGGTGCATCACACTGTGGCAAACCTAATCCAATATTAATTAGAATTTAATGATTTTACAAGAACATCCAACAATTTTAGCTGCCTATAATCATGGCATGCTCATTCTATAGCAATGTTTTTCTCCGGAATTTGCTTTTCTGCCTCTTCTTCTTCAAATCCTTTCCTCTTCTCTACATCTTACATACCCTGCATTCCAAACTCACCCTCAGCATCAGATCTAGGATTCTTTAAAATACTTAAAGTAGGTACTTGATTTTCTTAAGCAACTTGTGCACATTCAGAGTTGAGATGTGACTCCTGGCATTTCCAAATTCTTGGGCATTAACAACCAGGCTATACTATGTAGAAAACATGTTTCATTTACTCAACAAACAGCGGGCTTGAACCATGTGTAGTTCTGGCTTACTTCAGGTTCTTTTTAGATATATGATACGTTGTTTGCTCTCCCCATCCTCAGTTTTTTTTTTTTTTATTTGAAAGATGAGATCTAATCCCACTTTCATCTGGTTCATTCATTTCAGAAAACTTCTGTTTATTAATTGAGAGGTTGGCTGATATACTCAACAAGTGTTTATACACATGCAACTAACACCTGGAGAAACATGATGATACTCACCTGAAACTCAAAGAACTTGCAGTCCAGGTGGTAAAGGAGCTTTAAAAAACGAAGGGCAGGCCAGGCATGGTGGCTCATGCCTGTAATCCCAGCACTTTGGGAGGCCGAGGCGGGCAGATCACTTGGGGTCAGGAGTTTGAGACCAGCCTGGCCAACATGGTAAAACCCCGTCTCTACTAAAAAGACAAAAATTAGCTGGGCATGGTGGCACACACCTGTAATCCCAGCTGCTCCGGAGGCTGAGGCAGAATAATCGCTTGAACCCAGGAGGCAGAGGCTGCAGTGAGTCGAGATTGTGCCACTGTACTCCAGCCTGGTTGACAAAGCAAGACTCTGTCTCAAAAAAAAAAAAAAAAAAAAAAAAAAGGAAGGGCATGGGTGTGGCTATGGCCTGAATGTTTATATATTAAAATCCTCACCCTAAGGAGATGATGTTAGGAGGTGGCACCTTAGATCATGGCTGTGGAGCCCTCATATGGAACTAGTGGTCTTATAAAAGAAACACCAGAGAGTTCCCGTGCTCCTTCCGTCATGTGAAGACAGAGGTGCTGTCTGTGAGGAAGTGTCATCAGACACTGAAACTGCCATCACCTTGATCTTGGTCTTCCCAGCCCCCACAACGGTAAGAAGTAAATTTCTGTTGTTTATAAATCACCCAGTCTATGGTGTTTTCTTATTGTAGCCTGATTGGACAAAGACAAGTAGTGACTCTTGGTCCAGCACCGGGAGAGTTACCCTTAGACTGAGCCTTGAGGACAAATGAGAGTTGCTGGTTCAGAAGGGTCTGAATGGGACACAGGGCAGGCAGAGTTCTAAGCTTGTGAAAAGTCCTGAAGGTAAGAATTTTCTTGGTGTATTGAAGCTAGACATCAGAACAGGTTAAGGGAGGTCAGAAGTGGGAACCCCATTGCGAAGAACCTTCAGCTTTACAATGAGGAGCTTCTATCAAATAGTAAGCTTACACTAGTAAGCTAGTGATGGATTTTAAGTAGGGGGATGACACAGATTTGGATTTTGAGATGTTCGTTTTAGCAGGAATGGGGAGAATACATGTGAGTGTTCATTAACACACTGATTAAGTCATTCTAAGGTTCATAAAATTAGTGTGGTTGGTTTTAGCATGAGGATTTGAAGATAAGCTGAGAGCTCCCTCTCCCAAAATGTCTTCTTTAGAGCTACCTGAATTTCTTTATTGAAATTAAGATGAAAGCACATTTTTGTGAATGAAGTAGCTTTCTTTTAGCAAAGCAATACCTGGGATGGGTTCCAAGGCTATCATTCATATCTTAGCATAAATGTGTCTCCCAAGTTTAAATGAAATTACAGCCTGGTAAGATTTTGAGTTTTAGCAGTTAATGTGATGGATAGGATAATGTTGAAGCCTGAATCACTGCGAGAAGTGCATGCTGAATTTTTTTTTTTTTTTGAGACAGAGCCTCACTCTGTTGCCCAGTCTGCAGTGCAGTGGCATGATCTCTACTCACTGCAACCTCCGCCTCACAGGTTCAAGCGATTCTCCTGCCTCAGCCTCCCGAGCAGCTGGGATTACAGGCATGGGCCACCACATCCCCCTAATTTTTGTTGTTTTAGTAGAAGCAGAGTTTTGCCATGTTTGCCAGGGTGGTCTCAAACTCCTGACCTTAGGTGATCTGCCCACCTCAGGCTCCCAAAGTGCTGGGATTATAGGCATGAGCCGCCATGCCTGGTCCTTGTTGAAATCTGAACAGCAGAGGACAGGATGGAGGTGTGCATGCCTGAAACACATGACGCATGCCCTAGAAGGTAGAAAAGCGTCAACGGTCCAACCAGATCTAGCCTACTCATTGTTGCTTGGTTGAAGTGACCTTTTAGGACAGGTTTCATTACCAATGGGGAATTTCATTACCATTCTCAGAAGGTGCCTCCCTGCTGAGAGCTCAGGACAGGGATTAACAGACTGGTGAGATGCGTAGGCAGTGCTGTATTTTTAGAGTCCTAACATTCACTTTCAGCAGCTACAAATTGTGGCCTTACTGGATCTGTCTCTAAATTCAGCTCATATCCTGAGTGAAGCTTGGCAAATGGTCATTCATCTCTTTTACAATAGAGGCATCTCTTTTAGGTCTTACAAGGATTATATAATCCAGGTTTACCTATAAAGTTAAAAAAAAAATAACAGCATAGAAAAAGCGCCATGGATGCTTTCCAAGAGCTGGTCTTGTACCCATGTTATAAGCAGGTGTCCCACAGCATGCAACCTTTCCCAACAGACAGTCAACCCACATTTTGTACATTCAAATTCAAAAAACTAATATGGAATTATTTTAGTGAAGTTGACATATGGTGTGCCTTAACCAAATCATCAAATGAGTTGTAGTGGGCGTTCTTAGCAATCGATAAATTCATTTAATTGATCAATGAATTTACACATATGTTTAATGAATATTTATTAAACATTTTCTTTGTGCCACGAATGTGGAAATATATTAATACCCCTTCTGTTTCATTCTAAAAACCATCTTACATTAATTAACTTCATTCCTTTTTTTGATGATAAATTATCACTGCCTATCCTGTAAAAAAATGAGATCTTTCAATCCAGGGCTGTACGTCTAGTGGGGCATGCACAGGACAACTCTAATACACAGGTGAGCCCAGCAAGTGACGTGGCCAAGGACCAGATGGAGTGAGGGGGGAGTACTGGTGAGGGATTCCTCCTGCTAAGAGAGGGAATCAGATCAGCATGTGTAGAGTGGAACCTTGAATAATGTGGGGATTTTGGTGAGTAGCAAAAAGGAAGAAGATTCTTAGCGGGAGGTCAGCAGGAGCAAAACCCCCAAGGTATAGGATGAGGGGAACAGTGAGTTGTTCAATATTTTTGCCATAGTGCATAGAGAGAAGAATAATAGGAAATAAGATCGGAAACATCCACTGCAGAAAACCACAGAGCCCTTGAATACCAAGCTGAAGTGCTTGGATTTCACAGATTTTTCAGAATGAATGTGATTTGGCTAAAGCTATGTATGCTGCATGAAACTTAATCTGGTAGGAGGCAGCTGAAGCTCTGAGACTAGAAGAGACGGTTGCCAGAGAGCTGAGTGAGAGAAAAGACTCTTGCAGGTGGCTTCATTTTTCAGGGTGAAGCAGGGCGTCCCCACCCCAGCACGAGTGACAATGGGCAGGACCCTTCTTTGTTGTGCAGGGGTGTTTTGTGGATAGCAGAATGTTTAGCAGCATGCTGGTCTTTATCCCTGGAGATGAGTAGCAGCCCTCCCATTCGTGAAAGCCCAGATCATCTCCAGACATTGCCAAATGTTTTCTTGGGCCAAAATTTTCCCCACTGAGAATCGCTGGAGTAAAGGAGCCAGAAGTAGTCCGAGAGGTAGTAATAAATAATGCAGCTAAGGTTCAAATCCGGCCCTTCTAAATGTAAAAGGCCTTTTGCACCAATCAGCACTGTCTCTTATGCTTCTACTTCATCCCCTGGTGTGCACTCACACACACACACACACACACGTACACACATAGACACACACAAACACATATATTCTAGTACACACATACACATCCACACACAAGTACACACACATACATACACAGATATAACCTAGGTAAAGTGAAGCCTACAGGCTACTAGGAAGCTGAGTGGGAGCGAGTGTGGGCCTGGAGTGCAGGGCAGGGGAGGTGGAGGTGCAAAGCTGGATGAGGCTCTGTTTTAGGGACTCTCACTCTTCTCCTAACTAGTCCCAATTCCTGATAAAGGAGGACAGAGAACATGGCGGCTTTGTGTCAGTGATGCTGGGACTGGCAAGGAGGGGACAGCAGTCCAGCCTGGCAACATCAGGATGACCAGGGATGATGGGATCTGCTTCCTTGCCATCTGCCCTTTGGCATGGCCTTTTGCTATGGACTCGGGGGTGCCAGAGAGGAATGGTGGAAACAGTGAAGAGTTTGGGGAGTGTTCAGTCTCATCTCACTGTTGGCTAGATCTCTGGCTTCAGCAAGCAGCTTCAGCTCAAATTGTCAGGGCCTCTGTTTCCTAATCGGTTGAATGAAGATAATACAATTGTTTTCATTATATGAGAAGATATTATAAAGAGCCTGATGGCATCAGTCACAGTGTAGAAATGTGACAAATAGTGGCTATTTTATTATTATTGCTATAAGCTTAAATGATATAATCACATTATATCTAAGATGACTTTGATAACAAATGCTCTGAACTCATTGAGATGGTTGACTCAGAACCTTTATGAGTTAATGCATTTACACATCTATCAAGTAGTCTTTATTGGATATTGCTTGTTTGCATTTCTTAACTTACTTGATTCCTTTGGGTGTTAAATTTCTACTCCTAAGAAAACTCATATTTCATGTTACAAGTTAACAGTATAAAATCTATTTCCAAATTTCTGGATTATTAGATAAAGCCTCACATCTGACTGACCAAATTAAATATACCCCTGTGGTTTTCCCCTGAGTCATAATATCTCATGTTAGTAGTCTTTCAAATATGTTTAAATTAATCTGATTCTGTGCCTATAAAATTGACTTCAATTAAATCTTTTATGAGCTTTCATAACTCTAACTCACATGTTCTAAACATTTATAAGTATCTGATTATATGAAGTTCTGTGTAATATATGTGTGCATGCACACACACACACACACATACACACAATCTCATACAAGTGTGCACATTAATCACTGTCCTTGCTCCATCTACTTATTCTGCAGTGTTATCCACAAAGCAATTAGATTTGTTTGGCATCAATTGTCCAACTCAACCCACTATTGCTGTTCTTCTTTCTATTGTTCAAGTAGGAAAAAAACATCCTGTTTTCTTGCATTACTTTTCAAGAGCAACATTTAGACTTTTGGATGTTGATTGCCATATACAATTTGCTCAGGTTGATGCAAAGAAAAAAAAAAAAAAAGGTGATGAACTTTTAAAGACATTTCCCACAGGACATTTGTTTTGTTTTCTTTGACACTGTTTTGCTGCTAGATGCTGGGTGTTTTTGTCACTCAAGGCTATGATCATTGCTGCTTTTATTAATTGGTTGATGGTTAGGAATTTATTTGGAACAAATATCGCCAAGCTTATGGCATGCCATTCTTTCAGGTTATTTTTATAGATTACCATCTTATCTCATTGCTACTAAGCAATTAAGAAGTCCACTAAAAATAAACCTTCAATAAAGATTTAAGAGTCATCAACATGTAATGGGATTATTGCTTTCCAAAAGTATCAATGGATTGCTTTTGATACCTTTGCCCCCTCATTTCTGCTGAAGCACATTTGTTATGACTTTGGAATTATCCTTAAAAACACCCTCCTTTACCATCTGTATATTTGCAAGTACTTTGGTGGAAAGCAGAAATAAGTTATTATTATTATCATTATTATTTATTGTTATTTTATTGAAGGAACTTTGAAGTCAGATGTGTTTGCATTTCATCCTGGCTTCATCACTTGTGAACTGGGTGGGCTCAGCAAGCTACGCAGCATCTGTGAGCCTTCGATCTATTGCCTGTAAAACAGAGTGAACAATACCTCCTCCAACCAGTGCCTGGACTGCTGAATGTGTCTGCAGGGAAACACACAAGGGTGCTGACCAGTCAGACTTCATGAGTGATCTCAGCTGTCCAAGTGTTTCATCTCAACAGGTGCACTTCCCTGTTACAAAAATTTGTTCCTCCATTTTCTGAAATGGTTCCTCAACACTTTCCTTTGCTGGTCAATTGCTACCCTTCACTGGAGACCTTGCATCCTGGTTCAATGAGAAAAAAAAAGTCCCTATTGGGAAGCTCTGTCTTACTTCTGCTCAATTTCCCACCATGGCTGCCTGTGTACACAGGCCATGTCTCTCCTGTTGGCATTAGTGACCTGGGCCATGGGTAGCAACTCCACCTGGTATCTGGCTTGGGCTTTTCTTCTGCACTTGAAGCCTTTGCTTCTGCAGTTTCTTCTCTCTTCTGCATCTTTCACTTCTTCTCTGTGGATCATTTCTATTAAGGTAAAAATAAGCTCCGGGGTGATCTAGTTGTGAATGAACCCTTCAGTGATCTAATATACCCCTGGATCTTTTGCTTCATGTCTCTGGCTTTCTTTTCAACACATCTTCCCCAAGGAGTTGCGATGCCCATCATTCTCTTTCTCATTTACATCCTCTCTTCTCTGTGTCACTCTGCCAATAACCTGACTACTCTACTCTGACTGCTGGGCCAGGAGTGCCCTTAACTTCTTTTAGCACATCCAGTGTCATTTTTGGCCCTTATATTGCATGGCTTCTCAGCGGCATTGGACACAGTTAACTACTCCCGTGCAACACTCTATTTTCTTGCTTTTTGTGGCTCTATGCTCTCCGAGTTTTCTTTATACCATGCCAGACTTTCTCCATTCTTTGCTTATTGAAGATAGGACTACCTTCTCCTTCTCAATCCCTGTCGCTGACTTCCCTTTCTCAGCCAGACCTCTGAATACCAGAATACCTGAGGACATTGGGAATGATGTGGGATTGTCTTTGATTCCTATCTTTCTCTGTTTACCACATCCAATCCATCACTGAATACTACTGTACGTGCTCTATGGGATATCTGGCATCTGTTTACTTCTTTTATCCATGTCAAATCACCATTGTCTCCCAGTGGATGACTCCAAAATAGATCTTTAATTCTGTTTTGCTTCCTTGAATCTGATTCTCCACATAACAGCCAAAGTGGTCTTTTAAAAACACAAGGCATAGTATGTTATTCCATTACACAAAAACCGTTTATAGCTTTCTGTTGCCCTTGGAGTATCATCTGTTCTCCTTAGTATGACCTACTGTGTCTGAGTTCTCCGTTTATCTTGTACCCCTCAATCTTCACCCACCAAATTCCCAAACTCACCGAACTCATGAAGTTTTGACCTTCGCATCATTGCTTACCCACAGATTTGGGGCTCAAGATAGTAGCTACGGTATTATTAATTACTTTATTTTTTAAAAAGTTCTCTTTCAGATTCCTTTTGGAAACGTAGTTTTGGGTTGTATTTTTAGGTAATGATGAGAAATTGGCACTTAGTTTGTCGCAAGCCAAGAGTCATTTTATTGCAAGCTTTTTGGTATTGTGATGCCTAAGCCTAGAAGGCATGAGCTATGTAGTGAACAGGAGTAGAAAAAAAAGGAGTCTAAGAATAATACAATGAGAAAGAGGATGCTGAAAGCAGACTCTGAAGGTAATTCAACAAGGTCCTTTTGCTAAGGCAGAGACTTAACAGATAAATTCTTTAGGCAGGAAACTATTCTATTCTGGGTATTGCAGAGACTATTACAAAAGGCTTTCTGGCTTTTTTAAGGTATAAAAGGAAAACAGTATGACATTTTATATAAGTTTATTCCAAATTTAATTCTAAATTAAGTGTTTTTAATATGTTTTATGATATTGCAAGTAAAGTACATATTTATAATGATTTTCTTAATATTTTAACACAATTAGATCTTATAATATTTTAACACAATTAGATCTTTCTGCAGCTTACATTTTTCACTTAAAACATATCATGGATAGCTTTCCAGGTTGATATTTAAAGATACAACTCATTATTTTCATGGCTGCAAAACATTTAGTAAGATGGATATACCATAATTCATTCATGATTTTTCTATTCATGTGGGTATTTAAGTTATTTCCAGTTGTTTTGCTATTACAAACAGTGTTGTTGGAATAAATGTATTAAGATACATGCCTCCTTTTGGCACTGAAATTTTTATTTCTATGGAATCAGTTCCTAAAAGGAAGATTGTTGAGTTGTTGGTTTTAAAATTATTCATTTATAACATGCTTGCCATTTTGATCTATGAAAGCTGTATCTTGTTTTAATTTACTTTTATAATTACAAGTGCGGTTTAGCGTTTGTTCATTCCACAGATATTTACTGAGCACCTACTATGTGCTAGAGCAGGCCTGTATTGGCTTGTGATGGCTGACTGGGAACAGCTCTTTCCAAGTCCATGTTCACTGAGGTTAATTTGGTTGTTAGCAGCCTGCCAAGGTGAGAGACCTCAAACCTGGAAGATGATGATATTAAAAGAAAAAATAAGAGTAAGGTAAGGAGGATTAGGAGTGTGTGTGTGTGTATATTCTTGTATATGTGCCTGTATGTGTTGTATGTATCTGTGGTATGGTGTATGTGTGTGTGTGGTATGTGTGTGTGGTGTGTATATGTTGTGTGTGCATATCTGTGTGGTGTGTGTGGTCTGTGTGGTGGATGTGTGATGATGGGGGTATTCAGTATTACATGAGGTGGTCAGAGGTGGGCCTCTTAAGAAGACATTTGAGAAGGTTTGAAAGAAGTAAGGGAATACAGAAACCTCAAAGAGAATCATTCGAGGTAGAGGAGGCATCACTGCAAAGCCCATATTAGGAGCATGCCTGTGTTTCTCAGAAGCAGCACAGCAGGCACTATGGCTGGAAGGAAGGAGCAAGAGGGAGATTAGCAGGGGAAAAGTTCAAGAGATAATGGGGCCTGCAGGTATGGTGAGGTCTTTGCTTTCCCCTCGGAGTGAAATGAGAGCCATGGCTGGTGTTCTGGACTGAAGGTGTCCCCTAAAATCCACAGATTGAAATCTTAACTCTCATTGTAGTGGATTGGGAGGTAAGACCTTTGGGAGGTGATCAGGTCATGGGAGCAGAGCCTGTATGAATGGGATTTGTGCCCTCTGAAAGGGACCCCAGAGAGTTCTCTAGCCTTTGAGAAGTCAGCAATCTGCTACCTGGGAGAGGCCCCTCACTAGACGCCAACCATGCTGGCACTTTGATCTTGGACTTGTTAGCTTCCAGAGCTGTGAAGAATACATTTCTGTAGTTTATGAGCCACCCCAAGCTGGGGTTATGGCCAGTGAACTAGTTCCCAGTGACCTAAAACAGCCAGGTTTTGAGCAGAGGAGTGGCCTGACCTCACTTATGAAGAGCATGTATTCTTAAGTTTATGAGTATTTTGAGTTTCTGCTTTTGAGCATTGCCTGCTTATATCCTTTACAGATATATCAGTTGGATCCATTTAATTTTACTTGTCAGTTTGCAAGAACTCTTTACATGTTACATATAATTGTTGTTTGCTTGTCATATGTTCCAGCAAATACTTCCCTTAGGCTGTAGTTTGTCTTTCAATTTCATTCCGTTTCTCACGCTTTACTTTTATATAGTTAGGTAACAAATGTGTAAGTCATTTCCTTTCTGTTACCTGAGATGATGATCTATTGAACAAGACCTCTTGATTCCATTTGAACATGGATGAAGCTGGAGGCCATTATCCTTAGCAAAACAACACAGGAACAGAAAACCAAATACCGCATGTTCTCACTTATAAATATGAGCAAAATGATAACACATGGACCCATACAGGGGAATAACACACTGGGGACTATAAGAGGGTGGAGGGTGGGAGGAGGGAGAGAATCGGGAAAAATAACTAACGGGTAACAGGCTTAATACCTGGGTGACAAAAGAGTCTATATAGCAAACCCTCATGACACAAGTTGATCTGTAAAACAAATTTGCACATGTACCCCTGAACTTAAAAGTTAAAACAAACAAACAAAGCCTCTTTACACTGAGCTTATAAAACTTTCCTCCTTTTAATATGGTTAGCATTAATATTTTGTTTTGTTTTACAATATAAGGTTTTAAAATTATCTGTAATTTATTTTTATGACAGAACAATACTCACTTAAATTTCTTTTAGTTAGGGGTTGGTAACCTATGGCCCATTTGCTAACTCTGGTCTGCTGCTCATTTTTCTAAAAAAAGTTTTATTGGAACACAACTATGCCCAATTGTTTATATATCATCCTTGGCTCTTTTCTTCCTCATAATATTTACTATCTGTATGTTTATAGAAAAAGGTTTGTTTTAGCTGATGGATAGACAATTATTTTAATGTTGCTATTAAAAATAATAATTTCTTAATAATTTAAATATCACATTTACATAGATTAATTTCCAATCATGCATATTGTTTTGTACCACTCTTTGTTTTGTTCACTGATCTGTCTATTCCTGTGTCAATACTGCTCTTATAATACCTTTGTGTACATTTAAAACTTTGAAAAGCAAATTACGTTTCATTATTTGCTTTCAATTTTTTTCTAGGAAATTCCCATGCTTTTATTTTTTCACATAAAGTTTAGAAAAAAATTTCCACTTTAAAAAACCGAGATCCTGATTACTGTTATAGTAAGATGACATATCGGTTTAAATAAAATTAGAAATACTGTGATATTAAAAGTCTTCCAATCCAGAAACATGTTATGTCTTTCTATTTATTCATGTTTTAGTTTATGTCCTTTTATAACTTTTTATAGCTCTTTTCATATAGGCCTACTAATTTTAAGTTAAATTTAATCTATGATATTTTGTAGTTTTACTACTTTTAAAATGAGATTTTCCTTTTTGCATACCTATTTCTAACATGAAATTGTTAGCATTAAAATATATCTAGTCAACTTGGATTCAGCCACTTTACCAAATTGCTTTATTATTTCAAGCACGTTTTTAGTAATCTTTTGTATTTTTTAGGCAAGCCATCAAATGGAGATATTTTTGGTTTTTGACTACGGGAATAGTCACTGTTCTGTTTTATAATCATGATGACTTTCCTATTTCACCTTTGTTGCTACATTTTTACTTGGATGTTGTTAATTAGACTTTTCCATGTTTAGACTGTTTCTTCTATTCCCATGTCACTATGAATTTTAATTAGGAATGTCTTCTAAATTTTATTCAGTACAATTTTAGCACATGTTGATATAATCACATAGGTTTTTCTCTTTAATTTGTTTATATAATAAGTTATATTGAGAAATTTACTTAATGCTGAACCAGTAGCCATGGACTATACTTTACTTAGTTAAAAATGTGACATTCTAAAATATGATGCTGTATTATTTTGATTATAATTTATTAGGAATTTTTATATCTATCTTTAGAAAGAAACTGGCTATAGTTTTCTGATAGCGTTATCAAGTTTTGATATCTTGGTCTATGTCTTGAGAGAATTCAAATAAAGGATAATTGCTCTGAACCAAATTGTGTATTTACAAAATTTGTCTGCTGAGGCCCTAAACTTCAATGTGATTGTATTTGGAGATAGGACCTATAAGAAGGTGATTAAGTTTAAATTAGGTCATAAAGGTGGGTCCCTGATCCCATAGGATTAGTGTTTAGTGAGTTTCCTAGTAAGAGACATCTGACCTCCCTTCCTTCTCCACCCTTAGCTCAGTCACTATGGAATAGCAAACAGTGAAAAAGTGGCCATCTGCAAGCCAGGGGAAGGGTCCTTGCTGGAAACAGAATCTGCCAGAGCCTTTATTTTGAACTTCCTTTTAGTAGCACCCCACTCTTGGTACTAATTTACTGTACTAGTGCATTTTCACACTGCTGATAAAGACATACCCGAGACTGAGCAATTTACAAAAGAAGGAGGTTTAATTGGACATACAGTTTCATGTAGCAGGGGAAGCCTTACAATCATGGTGGAAGGCAAGGAGGAGCAAGTCACATCTTACGTGGTGGCAGCAGACAAAACGTGAGAGCTTGTACAGAAGAAAACTCCTGTTTTTAAAACTGTCAGATCTCGTGAGACTTATTCACTATCACGAGAACAGCACAGGAAAAATTTACCCCCATGATTCAACTACCTCCCACCAGGTCCCTCCCACAACATGTGGGAATTCAAGATGAGATTTGGGTGGGGCCACAGCCAAACCATATTACGGGTCTTCTTTTTCTTCTGCTGCTTATCTCTCTTCCTCTTCTCCTTCTCCTTCCTTTCCTTCTCCTTCCCACCCACTTCTCCTTCTGCTTCTTTCTCTTTTGTGAGATACTATCCTGCCATAATTGACTGTTCTATCCTGCTCTTACTGGTTAATTAGCCTGCCCAGTTACTGCCTATAAGCTGTGTGACCTTGAGCCTAATATTGAGCCCTTCTCAGCTTCAGTGTCTTTATCTCTGTTTTCTGTTGTTACAAGGAATGGTGCTAATATTTGCCAAGTGACTAGCAAGGTTTACAAAGGGGTCATTGATATTGTCATTATTATTATTAATTACTTGCTCATTGCTTTGGCAGTTTATGTCAGCTGGGCTGTCTGCAATTGAGTCAACCATAATAGTAAGGAGATCCATGCTTTTTGACCTTGGAGACGCTGCTCGTGTTCCAGACTGAGTATGCTGATATGGGAGGGGACTATCTGAGTTCATCCTGGCCATGGGTTTAATTGAAAGAAAAAACAATGAGGAGAGAGAGAGAGAGAGAGAGAAGAAAGAGAGAGAGAGAGAGAGAGAGAGAGAGAGAGAGAGAGAGAGAGACAAAAAACTGCAAAAAACTGCCAGGAAAACTGTCTACAGAGGTCATTTAGAAATACAATACCACAAACAATATCACAAAACTGGTATTATTTAAATTCTAACTTGGCCAGTGTTAGAGTCACAGTGTTATTTTAGCAATTTCAATAGGCCCAGGAGTGCAAATAGTAATTAAAGGCTTCCAGTAGCAGCCCTGTCAAGTCCTTGTGTGTATCACATTTGGCACATGTTTCAAAGCCAAGAGCGATATTAAATAGACCATCTGTTGGTTTTCATTAGGTTTCCTCTCATCAACAGCACTATTAAATATAACTGAACCCATTTTTAAAAAATCCCTGACATCTGTGCTTTCAATTGGAATGTTGATCAATATTAATAACAATGCTACTTCACCTGAATTTATTATTAATGAAAAGTTAAATACAGCATAAATATGAATGTTTGCCCTACAACACTTTTAATACTACTTATCCAAACAAAGCCAGAGACAGCACCTCTCTTATGAGTAGAAATGTAGAAAATGCCTGGATATAGGTGTTCCACTGAATTCCATGGGTGGCCAACATACCTGCAGCTTCTGGACATGCCAATTTCTCTCCAGCAAACCCTTCTTTGCAAACTTTACCTGGCAAATTCTTACTATCCTTCAACAACCGACTGAGGTATGACCTCCCCTTGGAAGCTTTCCTCATTACCAACAGCATTGACTTGTTCTTTCCTTTCTCCTCCTCCAGTTTTTCTACGTGTCTTTTTTTATCAAATTTCATTTTCTCTCCAGGAAGAGTGAAATCATGTCTTATAGGTTAACATTAAATCTTTTGCACAGTAAGCACTCAGTTGATATAAAAAAAAAAAAAAAAACAACTAAAAGAATGGATGAAGTAGGATTCTACTGGAAGGAGGAAAGAAAACTTGGTTGGATTTAATATTTGGTGAAGACTTTCATTTTTCCCCAGCACAGACAAGGAACATGACAAAGCTAGAAGGATTTATAGATGATCCCAGATATTAACTCTCAACTTAAGAATCTAACTTCCTTCTTGTTTTTTTTCCTCCCCTCTTGCCCTACTGCCTAGCCCCACATGTGGACTTGGCTACTGCCATATTTTCCCCTTTGAGGGGCTCAAAAACATTTTGGGTCAGTGGAGAGAAAAAGGGGCTATATGCCTCTGTACCTTCTCAGTCTGTTTGGTTCCAGAAGCCTCTCACAGCATAGCACCTCACCAAGCTGAGGGTGTGTACTAGCATCTATCTCTTATTCATACACATGCTTCTCACCTGAAGAATGGGGAAAAACAATAAACGGCATTGTGGTTACTAAATGAAATGACATATACAAAATGCTTAGAAAAGTGTCTGGCACTTCATAGATGCACAATACAATGATAGCTGCTATTACTTCATTATTATTAAATTACTGTTTACTTCTTCATACATTAACACCTACCATGTACACAGAATATGATGAAGAAGCACTATACAGGTGCTATCCAAAGCCTAAGGAATTTATAATTAATATGTGGATTTAGGACCTAGATTCTTGAACATCTCCCTTTTTAACGAAGCTCTGTAGTGTATGATGCAGGGTAAATACATCAGGAGACATATGGTAAGTGTTGGCAGTTTCACTTGAGGGGAGGACAGCTTATAGCAGTGGCTATGGACGGCCCCATGGATTTGGTATATAACCTGACTTGTTTCAACATTTTTTGTAGAAAAAGGTGAAAAGGAAGGAAAGGAACATACACAGATTTCTAAATAAAATTCAGCATGTTTCTCATGGGAGATCCAAGTGTTTTGTTGGGGGGAGCAGGGTGGAAATAAGGATGCCAGTGAAAGTGGGGAGTCGGTCAGGGAGGGCTAAGATGTGCCTTTGAGTTCATCCTGAATGCCTGACCACTAGAAGTCACTTGTAGCTGAAGATTGAGGGAAGAGGCTTTGTATTACCAGCCACGCACAGGAGGTTCTCCTTTGAGCAAGTAACACACTGTTCATAATAAAGTGAGCGAGTAACACAGCTCAATATGTTGAATTTAGTAACCGGTGTTAACTGAAAAGCTAGAAACAAAATAGTTTTAAACATCTTATATATTAGTTGTTAATACTAGCCTTCTTTTGTTTTGGGCTCAAATGTTGATTTTCCATTTACACACTTGCTGACTAAAGCAGCGTCCCTCCAACATTTGATGTGTTTTTCAGCAGGATTTAAAAATGGTTCCTTGGCTTGTTAAGAAGGCAACCAAGACTCTCTCCCTTAGGGCAATATGAAATTCTCTGTCCATACTCGGCATTGATCACAGATAATGTTTTTGTGAACTTTGTACAACGGGGCACGCAATCACAAATATCCTATCGCTTTATAAAAGAAAATACATTACGTGCTAACTACTGATTCTTTTCATAAGCTACTGCTTTAAAGAACATGTTTTGTTCTACAGACAGAACGTAAGTCGTTTTAACATCTCTGATTACGATTTTTGGAGCTATGTTGGTTTGGTTGTGTTCTTTTACACCAGAGTCTGATGAACTTTGAAAACATGATTATATCCTAGCTTGACTTTGCATTAATTATTCAGATAATTAGGATAAAAAGATTTTTGGACTCTACTGAATGGCTTTCTTTGGGTGATTGTTAAACCTTTCCTTCCTTTGTTTGTTTATGGAAACAGGGATTTTCCGAGATCCTAAGCTGAGTACCTTTACAAGTCTGGGCTTGCGGATCACGATGGTGTGCTGGGTCTGCTTGAGTCTGTTTATATAGGGTTTTAAGTGCTGCAAAGACAAACAACTGACTGAATGCTTAGAGATTGGCACAAAGTCCACTCTTTGGAGTGGAAATCTTCCAGCTTTTAAGGAGTAATGGAGTACTCTTCAATCAATGGATCTTAAGCAGGTGCACACATTAGCCTCTACCTGTATGGGGAAGTATTTTGAAAAATGCAGATTTCAGGATTCTAGATCCACATTGTGACTCTAGGTCTGGGGGTGGAGGACCTGACGCCTACTATAAGCGGGCCACAGGCAAGTCTTATATAAACTTTGGGCTGGTAATGACACTAACTACACTTCTCAGGTAAGGGCTAAATGTGGAAGGTGCTTTCCCTAAGTGGGGAGAGAGTTGGGGCTCATGAATGGGTGAGAGCTGGGGTGGAGCAGCAGTCCCTACTCGTGACCATTCACAATGTTTCCCATCCCTGCTTCCTTAAAAACATGTCAGAGTCCTAGAAATGTCTTTCAAAGGCAAGTAGAGATCAGGCTTTCTGAAGTTCCCCAGATGTGACAAAAGAGACACAGGCAATCCAGAATCCCACCCTGGATGAGAGCTTTTGCCTGGCCCTAGGAGCCAGTGCAATGGGCTTGGGAGGGCTGGAATTGCAAGAATCTGTCCCACAGGTGAGCATAGGCCATGATGTGTAACTGCTGTCCAGTGACTCTTTCGGCTAGCACCTCGGGAAACATCTGCTGCTAAGGTATGTCAGTCAATTGAAAGACATCGAGCCAAGCAAATCAAAATGCAAGCTTTCATGTTCACTCTTTTAATAAAAATGTTAGATATTGTAACAACTTTAGTCAGTGTATTATGAGATAATGACTCATACACAGTAAATGACAATATGTACCAAACATTTAGTGGTCACAGTCTATCCAATAATCCCAACTCTAGGATTGTATCCTAGGTAATAATTTGAAATATAATTGTTTATATGATAAGGTACTCACCAAGGTGTTATTCACAATAATGGGAAATGTCCTAATTAGTTTGGTAAATTAAGGAGAGTTATTTAAGAAAATACTAAGTAACAACTAGAAATATTTATGAAGGTTACAATTTGATAAATTGCTGTTCATATAGCACTGAGTGGAAGGAAGAAAACAGAATATAAAAGATGCTCTGGACTGGGCGCGGTGGCTCACGCCTGTAATCCCAGCACTGTGGGAAGCTGACATGGGTGGATCACAAGGTTAGGTGTTTGAGACCAACCTGGCCAACACAGTGAAATGCCATCTCTACTAAAAATACAAAAAATTAGCTGGGCTTGGTGGGCACCTGTAATCCCAGCTACTTGGGAAACTGAGGCAGGAACATTGCTTGAACCTGGGAGGCGGAGGTTGCCGTGAGCCGAGATGGCGCCACTGTACTCCAGCCTGGGCGACAGTGCGAGACTCGGTCTAAAAACAAAACAAAACAAAAAAGATGCTCTAAACTGTGATACATGTACACAATAAATGATTGGAAGGAAATATGAACAAAATATGAACAGTGGAATGGACTTCCTCAAATCTGGCATGGCAGCCTAGGTCTCACTTCACTGTGGCCTCAGGATGCCTTTCCTTACCACTCAGAGTCGAGTAAGCGCCCAGTTCCACCCTCACCTTCTTCTTTGGAACTCTGTTCTTTTCTTTTATAAAAAGAAAAAAGCACCCGCTTATCTGCTTATGTAATAGATGTTGTTTTCAAGAAACGTAAGCTCCCTTAGAGTGAAGGGTAGTACTTCTGTTTTTCCCGCTACAAGTTACCTGGCCGCGGTACAGGCAGTCCCAGAGCGGTAGATAATGAACCGGTATTTCCTATATCACATTAGCTGATGACACCTGTACCTTTGCTCTCTATTCATTATATATTATATGTATACAAATATGCATATATATGTATAATTTTCCATTCCAGTCCACAGTGTCTGATATTCCACATTTGAAATTTGATTCCTTCACTTTCCTTTTTATCCTCATTAAAAAATGTAAATCCTGGGAAACATTTTCTCGGGACTTCCCTTTGTGGGTCACTGGTATTAGGCTATTAAAGAGATGTTCACTCTAATATCTCAGGGAAGGGACAATGGTGGGACCCAGGTTTTCACCAAAGGCCTCAGACATGAGTAGGCCCTGCCAAGGGCAGTCAAGCAGCCCCAAGAGAGAAGATGGAATGGGTCAGAGCAGACATTTCCTATCTCATCTTGGGTTGTGGGCTAACCCTATCTGAGAGAGTCAGAAAGAGAGAGAGACCAAGAGAGAGAAACTGTGACCTTGATAACAAGAAGGTCAATATTTCATCACAAAAATTGTTCTAAAATAAGTACATTTCTAGTTCTTATTTCCACTTACTAAAAGTGCCCAGTCTTACTAACATGCTCATTTATTTTTCTCAAGCCTATTTAAAATTTCCCTTTCACAAGTTGGGTTCTGACTCCAGAAAAGATGCCAATACAGCTTTATGCTATGGGAGATTTCGGATTTCTTCCTAGAAGCGAAGCCCAGTAGGTTCACTTTGAGTTCACATTGGTTTGGTTCCTACCTTATGTTTTCTTACGGAAACATGAGGGCAAACAAATAAATATACATGGATGAATCCTAGTTCCCTCCTAGCATAATAGTTCCTCCCTCCCTCCCTCCGTCTTTCCCTTCCTTCTTTCCTCCTCCTTTTGCTCGCTGCCTTCTGCTCTTTTCCTTTTCAACTCTTAAGCTGTAGTAAAGATTTAGATGGAAACAGATGAGCAAAACAGATTGGATAGATTAACCTTGAAGCTGTCTTTGCCTCTGAAATTAGCATAAACTCTGGTTGTGAATGACTGTTGATTCCTACGCCAAAGGAAGCTGTGATTTCTTGAAAATCAGAGGGATATTATGAACATCTGAAACCTGCACGGGGTCCTGTTAATTACATTTCTTGGACAAATATTTCATGAAGTACAATCGACACATGCAGGAACATTGATCTGAAGTGTTCACTGGTGTGCCAATGTTGATGTTTAGAAACTGTTATATTTCTTTAATGAAAGTGCTCATGTGCTAGTTAGGCTGGACCATACACATGATTCCTCTATTCCCTGCTAGAACACAAGGCAGGTCTCCCTCCAGAGAGGAAAGAGAAGTCTGCTTTTATCTACTACTCGTTCACCACCAAAATCTCGTTGCATTCTACAAGACCCACTACACCTTCTATATCCAAGATTTCTTAGTTGTAATATATCTCTCTCATAATATGCTTTATTTCATCTAGTTTCTGCAATAATTTCCTAATAGGCTTCCCTCTCTTCAATTCTCTCATTTTCCATGGACAGTGCTGATTCATACCTGTTATCCTGGCATAATTATTAAAATTGGCCCCATTTATTCTCAGGTGTGTCTTGGTTTGGATGATACTTGTATGGGCTCCTGATTTGAACCACACCCAACTCTCTAGCCTTATCTTCTTCCTTGTTTCCTCAGGCTCACTGCACTTTCTCTTGTTCCCTTGAGTATTCCATGCTTTCCTGAGCCCTTGAACATATGTTTCTGCAGCCTGGCATGCTGCCTTCTTCAACCTTCCTATCTCAGCACCTTCAGAAATTGCTTTCCAGCTTTCTTGACCTTCTCTATCTAAGTCAGGACTCAATGTTTAAAGGGTTTCTAGCATTCATTACAGCTATAATTCTATAATTATTAGCACAATTATTTCACGGCTTCTGATGCCCCCATTAGAGTCTATGAACCCCATAATGTAGATGAGGAAAAAATATTTTAGAGAGACTAAAAACTTGGTTTGCGGTGGCTGAAGAGGTACGTGAGCCCAGTTCTGCCTTACTCCATCTCTGTGGGATGCTTTGGGTGGGTTTCTCTACTCCTTTCTTTCTTACAGGATCATATTTGGCTGGGAGATGTGGGTGATGGCTGAGGATATAGGACTAGTGAAAATCAAATCCTTTTGAAGGGGGTATCTAAAGCAACTGTAAGTTGAAGAAAGACTATCTTGGATTAATTGATAATTTAAAATGTATTTTTCCTCTTTCTATTGCCCTGATGGGTAATCCTGCTTCTACAAAAAATTCAACTGTAAAAATATAGATCATATTTATTGCATCACTGATCTTTATTTGAAGGTATCTTTAAGGGTTATTCAAACTATTTTTTTTTTCCGATAGAAGAAAAAAAGACACCAAGAGAGGTTAAGGAGGCTATCCAAAGTCACACACGGGTTACCCAGAGGTCCCGAGGAAATGAGTTCAGAGCAGCTGTCCTGCATTCGTTGACTCAAGGGTGTACTCATAATAGAACTCTGTGTAATGTTTCCTTGACCACATGGAGAAGGTCAAAGGTGCAATGCAAGAGAATTCTCCCAGAGTTTCACACTTGGTTTTTACAGGTAATTGTTGCTACTTGGAGTCTTCCTGCACTTCCTCTGCTACTCAGTCTGCTAACCACAGCATCCATGACACGTCAAAAGGTCTGAAGGGACCAGCTGCGACAGCTAACAGAAAGCAATCTGAGACATGATCAATTGTTTTCAAACCAAATCATGTGCCACAATCACATTCTTAGCCTGTTATATATAAGTGTTAATGTGTGTTTTGTTTCCCACCCCAAATTAATATGTTGAAGCCCTAATTCCCAGTGTGATGGTATTGGGAGGTGGAGCCTTTGGGGGGTGATTTAGACCATAGCAAACATAAAAATCAGACTGCCTGCAGTGACATGAACAGCAAAGTCCTTTGCCTCTAAAACAGGAGTCTCATGTCCTCTTCTGCCAGCATCCATGAACCTGTGTCAGCCTGACTTATCAACTGGGTAAAAATCTCAGACCCTTTGTAGTTTTTGACAGTGTTCATTGAGGGCCTTTTAATTTATCTACATATATTTAAAACCTTTTATTGCAGTTTCACACGTAGAAATCTATCCTGCAGAACAAGTTGTGCAAAAATATTCAAATACAAATGCGAATCTATATAGTTCAGGACTGTGTCTGATAACAAGAGATTAAAAAAAACCTGAACATCCATCAATAGAAATGTACTTAATTTACTGATATGTAGCCACATTTTGGACTACAATTCAGCAACTAGAAAGAAAAGCTGTGTATGTGCTGACATAAGACTGTTTTCATAGTTCATTGTTCATGGGAAAAAAGCAAGTTATTCAATGATATGTGAATTATGAACTCAGTTTTTCCTTGATTTATTCACCTATCAAATATTTATTGAGCATCTACTGTATGTCAGGATTGGTGGTGATATGTTATAGGCAACACTAACAATACCTCTACATATTGTTACTCTCTTATTTAAGAGGGTAAACAATAAAAACAATACATAAGGTAACTATAGTGATGTCAAGGAAATATTTAAGGTAATGTGATAGAAACTTGGGGAGGCCACTTTAGATGGGGTAGAAGGGAGAACTGTAGTTTCAGAGAGGAGTTCTGAGGAAATGGCATTTATATTGAGATCTCAGGTTTGAGAATATGCCAGCCAAGTAGCAATCTAGGGGGAAAGCATTCAAGTGAGGGACCTGGAATAAATAAGGTTGCTTTTTATATGCATGAGGACTAGAAAGGAACTCCTGATGACCACATAATACTGATCAGGAGGGACAATGGCAACCATGAGAGCTGTGGTAAAATATCTGGATCCAGCAGGAGGCCACTTTGCAGCAGTGCTAGGGCTGATTTTCTTATTTAGATGATCATTCTTTCTGTTGTGTGGAAAATGGATGTGAAGACATTCTTTCTGTATCTCTGTCTCTCTCTTTCTGTATACATATGTATATGTGTGTGTATACATATATGTATATATACACACATATAAGCGTGAATGTTTTAGATATGGACTTATAAATATAGGCATTTCATACAAAAGTTTTGAAATATTAACCAACTAACAGTTCACAGTTTTGAGGGGACAGTTAGGAGAGCTTCAGTACTTATTGTTAAAAACAATAGAAAGAAAAACACTTTGCATGTTAGGAAGCAAGGATGAAAGAGGACGGAATTTCTGGACCAAAGTTATGTAGAAGATTGAGACAGAATTTTCATCTCACAGATGTAAACAGATTATCTGAAAAAAGGGGCCTAGTTATTAATTTGTTTCTTAATTTTATCACCAGAGGTGATGATATTAGCATTGTTTAGAAACTGTGCGTGTATGCATGTACATATTAACAAATATCCATTGCTTTCTGGTATATAAATACCAATGACCATTTTGAAAAAGGGATTAAATGAAAAAAAAGGAGCCACAAAGAACATAGTCAAGAAATCTTGCCTTTGAGGAGTTGATAAACTGCAAGATGAAATAAAAATAGAGGCATAAAATGACCTGGTCAAGGAAACACTTATGAGATCTTCTGATAAACTGGGAAAAAAGGTATTAAGGAAATGACCCTTTGCTATTGAAAGACTTTAAAGGTTGCAAAACAGAAATTCAATGCTTTTCTTACTGTCAAATAAACAAAGAAATCTTTATATATATGTGTATATATGTAATGTATATATGTGTATATATATCTTTTTCATAAATACACAGTTCTAACCATTCATTTTTATGACAATTTTTTTATTAAACTCTTTCACTTTGATAACATAATTATAGCAGAAGATGAAATTTGTTATTGATACTGGACCCTCACTGAAGCTTCTACAAGCTTCCTATTTAGAGCACACTTTGTACTTGGCCTAAATATTGCTTGGGTATTGATAGCCATCTTAAGGAAAGACACACTAATGTGTTTACTGAAATTTTATTACCCCAATCACAGGAATAGACACAGCCACTCCCATTCTCTTTGCCAGTCTGAATTGGTGATTCATTTGGGAGGAAGTATCATTATCTTCTTTCTAAGCATGTATTCACACATACAAAAATGAAATCAACACAAAACTCAACTAAGTAAAATGGAAGTAAACTGCCTGATCACCAAAGCTTGAATGGGTACAGCTAGTCTATGTGAGGGTCTTTGGCCAGTCCAATGATAAAATGGACAACTCTACAGGCCTTCAGTGATTCTGTAATTTCTTATAATGTTGAGGGTGAAGCCTAACTGTTTTGAGAAACCACAGTAATAACTGCAAGAGTCTTGGAATTTATTCATAAATTCATCACAAAAACTTCTGAACATCTTCTATGTACCAAGCACTGTACAGAATGAATAAAATCCATTTTTATTTGTATCCTTTCAGGTTTTAATCATCTTTTCTTTGGTTTCCACCATGTTAGATATGTCCCACTTACTTTTTTGAAAATTTATAGTTCTTCAAAAAGTACCATGAAATTATATCTCCCTCGAAGGCTTGCATTTGTCTTTTGCTTGACTGTTTGGAATTCATAGCAATTGCTGTTGCATTCGAGCAATGTATTTCCTATTGTTTTAGGCAGAGTGATTTATAGCAGTGCTTGGAAGGTTTGCTTTTTGACACACTTAACACTGATGAATTAGGTAAAATATTTTTCAATCACAAGCTTCTGCCCAAGCTTCCTTTTGAATTGGAGCCCAAGTTTTCTCTGGTGAGACAAGAGAGGAAGGAAGAGGTGAATAAAAGATGAGGTGAATGCAGAGCATGATTCTCGGACTACATAAAACTTCTACCCACATAGTGACTGTGGCAGCTCCACCCTGTCTTGCTTCGGCACACATCTGGTCCACATTTTTGTGAGTTCATCACTGGTTCTCCCTGAATGTTAGAAGCAAGTTACATTTTGTTTACTTTCCAGGGAAGGAAGAAAACTATAGCTCTTGCCCTTAAAGCCTGTACTTGTACTCCTCCTTACCTGCCTTGGTGTTGCTAAGAATAGACCATGGTTGAAGCAAGTATAGGTATTTTTGTCAAGTTTGTAAGAGGGTATGTATGCTTCCTTGGACCTCTCTTGACTAGGCAATCATGTTCTCTGAGTTCATGTATCAGAAGTCACTTATATGGGAGATTCAGGTGGATCTTTTGATAGGATCCTCAAAGCCCCTGTGATATCACAAAACCTTCCTCATTTCTTGTTTCCTACTACTTATTCCAAGAAGTTAGGCTTCATGAATGTCTCATTCCTGAGAGATTGACTTCCTCAATGCATAGAGAAGATGTGTGGTTTGGCCCTTGCCTTACACCACCCTGGGCACTTTATGTACATATAGGTTCTTGTGGCAATTTCAGGACAATTTCTATAAAGCAATGCATCTTAAACTTTCAACTTCATCAGGATCACCTGAGGTTCCTATTAGGAATTGCAGATTTGAGGTCGTCACTATCAGAGACTATGATTCCATAAATCTGAGGTAGGACTCTAAAATTTTGATAGTAATAAGCACCTCTGGTCATTATGGTGCAGATGGTTTTAAGTTCACCCTTTAAGGAAGAGTGGGCTGTGATAACAAACAGTGCTGCTTGTGAGTTGGCAGACCTGGTTGAAGTTCTAGCCTCACAACTTAGTAAGGCTGTGACTTTCGACTGGTTAATCTTACTAACAAGAATCGCTTTCTTATTAGATAGACTAAGGTTTGTATCCTAGCTCATATACCTCCTACTGATTTCTAATAGGTTACTTACATTTCTCTAAGCTCATAGTAACACATAGAACACATAGTATGGGTAAAAGGAACAAGTTCCTGGGGAAACTTACAAGTAAAGGGTCAACAAGAAAGGCACTTGCTTACCCAGATCTATTGGCTTTCTGCAGAGATGCATGCAGTTGGGGCTAGATGGAGCCACTGTGACTTATTCCAGGGAAGAGACCCTGCCCTCTGTTGCTCTTTCTTTAACTGGGTGAGCATGAGAATGACCTTAACAGTGGAGACACAAAGCTGGCAGTGATTCATGATGCTCTGTGACTTCACCTGGTGTTGTATGTAACTATAATGTAATAACAGATTAGATGCCAGTTGTTTAGGGCCATGATAAGAAATGCCACCTGCTCAGTACTTAGAGACCTAGGGAGCACTTGCAGGAAAATATAACCTGTCTTCAGGTGGGGGCATCACTTACTGTTTCATCTAGCACATTGTTGGACAATTCAGAGACAGTTCCTAGTAAACTTAGAAGATACACTCCACACTGTCTCATAGAGCTTCTGTGAGCATTCAATAGGATAATATATAAAATAATTTAATTCTGTTTAATTCTGTTCTGATCCACAGTAGGTGCCCAATGTTGGTATATCTGTCATTGTTCATACTTCATCCTATTCTGTGTCCTATAGGGCCAGTGACACATAAAAACTGCACGTTTTATATTCCTCTGTCCCAAATTGGCTAATTGGCTGTATTATAATTGTTTTGATGATTTTTCTGTTGTTATTAATCTCATTAATCTAAGTTGAAATATTATTGTGTTTTCTTTTTTTTCCTGAGGGAAGTTCAGTCTAAGCGAGAAAATTTTCCTTCTCCTCTGAAGCTGAAGTTGAACCTCATTATAATTCTAAATTTGCCACAGAGTTTTCCACATTCAAATTGTTAGAAGATTTATATGAGTAGCTGAATTGCTAAACTGCCTTTCCAGAGAAAGAAAGGGCTGAATTTCCTAAATCTTGATTATTTAAAATATTATTATTTGAAGATTTTTCTCTGAAATTGTTTTAATACATTAAATCTATTCATTCACGTTTGCAAACATTTGTACATGAGGCTATGTGAGCTTATGGAATTATATATAACAGTATATGTAATTCATAATACCATAGATTCAAATTGTAATAACATTATAACGCGTATAAGTATACTATACATGTGAAAGCACTATATAAATATGCTCTAATGGTATGGGATGATATAATGTGAATTCTGTATTAGAAGTTACTTTGTTTGTCTTCGGTTCCTGAGAATCTTTTTATTGTTTAGGGGGCCATAGCTGAAGATACTCAAATCATTCTGAAGACTTTCATCTTGTCTCTGAGAGGTACTCATTCAACATTTTAGGGAACAACCAAGACCTCTGTTCATTGAAGCCCACTGACTGTCTTCCCAGAAAACACTGCATCCTGCTCAATGAGTAAAGAGGAAAGGGATAAAGCGAGATTTTCCAGTACTGGAGCGGAACATGACATAGACCAACCACGTCATCTTCCACCATCTTAGAAAAGCGTGTTACTATATACATTCTTTGAGAATAGAGAGAGGGAACAGAATTCTAAAGCACTTAACTCCCCTTCGAAACAAAACCGTCTAACCCCATGCTATTGCTAAAATCTGGTCTCAATCCTTTCACTGTTTTACCTCCCCTATTTATTCTTTCACCAATTATTTTCCTAAAACGAAGGTCTAACTAGGTTGCATTCCTTATCAAAACCCTTCCTGTATTTGTCTGTTTTCACGTTGCTGATAAAGACATACCTGAGACGAGGCAATTAACAAGAGAAAGAGGTTTATTGGACTTACAGTTCCACATGACTGGCAAGGCCTCACAATCATGGCAAAAGGTGAAAGGCAAGGAGCAGCAGGTCACATCTTACATGGATGGCGGCAGGCAAAGAAAGAGTCTGTGCAGGGAAACTCCCGTTTTTAAAACCATCAGATCTCCTGAGACTCATTCACCATCTTGAGAACAGCACAGGAAAGACCCACTCCCATAATTCAATCACTTCCTACCAGGTCCCTCCCACAGCATGTGGGAATTGTGGGAGTTACAATTCAAGATGAGATTTGGGTGGGGACACAGTTGAGCCATGTCATTTCCCCTTCATTCCATTTCTGCCCTTTTTTTTTTTTTTTTTTTTTGAGATAGGGTCTCTCTGTGTCTTCCAGGCTGGAGTGTATTCATGTGATCTTGGCTCACTGCAAATTCTACCTCCCAGGTTCAAATGATTCTCCTGCCTCAGCCTCCCAAGTAGCTGGGACTACAGGCACCTGTCACCACGCCCAGCTAATTTTTGCATTTTTAGTAGAGACAGGGTTTCATCATGTTGGTCACGCTGGTATCAAACTCTTGACCTCAAGTGATTTGCCAGCCTTGGCCTCCTAAAGAACTGGGATTACAGGTGTAAACCACCTTCCCTGGCTGCATTTCTTACTTAATATAAATTTAAGTTCTGTAGCGTGAAATTCATTTCCTTCATTATCTGATCCCACAGAGCTCTCCAACCCTGATTGTCACTGCTATGGGTCTGAATGTCGGTGTCCCCCAAAATTCCTATGTTGGAATGTAATTTCCAAGGTGTTGATATTGATGTGGGGGTTTTGGGAGGTAGTCAGGCCCTGAGAGCTCTGCCCTCATGCATAGGATTCGGTGCTATTATAAAAGGGTGTGAGGACATGGGGCCTGAGGACCTCTCTTACCC
Organism: Rhinopithecus bieti; assembly: GCF_001698545.2. NCBI lineage: Eukaryota > Metazoa > Chordata > Mammalia > Primates > Cercopithecidae > Rhinopithecus > Rhinopithecus bieti. Next base: position 3,550,653 of record NW_016810434.1, read on the forward strand.
CTTCTTCCCTGTGAGGACACAGCAAGAGGAGCCATCTTACAGGCAGAGAATAAACTTTCACTAGACACCAAATTTGCTGGTGCGTTGATCTTGGACATCTTAGACTTCACAGCCTCCAGAATTGTGAGCGATACATTTCTGATTGTTTTGCTTTGTTTTGAGACTGGGTCTCAGTCTGTTGCCCAGGTTAGAGTGCAGTGGTGCAATCAAAGCTAATTGCAGTTTGAACTCCTGGGATCAAATGATCCTGCTGCTTCAGCCTCCGAAATAGCTGGGACTACAGGTTTGCGCTACCATGCTGGCTATTTAAAAATTTCTGTTTTTGTTGTTGTAGAGACAATGTCTTGCTTTATTGCCCAGGCTGGTCTCAAACTCCTGGCTTCAAGTGATCCTTCTACCTTGGCCTCCCAAAATGCTCAGATTACAGGTGTGAGCTACCTCACCTTGCTGTAAATGTCCATTTTTAATAAATCATCCATTCTATGGTATTTTGCTATAACATCAGGAGCAGAGAAGATATGCACAATGCTCTTCAGATTCCTTTTACTCTAGCGAAATGGTAGAGCCCACTTGCTCCAAACGCATCACACACTTTTGCACTTAGTGTCTGTGGGTAGTGTTCTTTCAACTTACGATTAACATGATCCTTCTTCCTACTTTCCTTTTAGGGTTGTTTAATGTCTACTTTTTCTGAAGTTTCTCCAGCTCACTTATAGATTCCAATCTCTCTGTTTCCTGTTCTCCCCTAGACATTGCTGTCACCACTGCCATGGAAGTGACATGCTGAAGCAGGCTATTTGCATGTTAGTTGCCTGGGGAGGGGCTATGCATTTCTCATTCCATAACTCTATACCCTGCTGAGTACAGACATAAACTTGCACAGGGATCAAAGAGAAAAGGAATGATTACATTCAATGGTTTAAATGCTTTAAGAATCCTCAGCTATTTGGACCTTTTGGAACATCTGGTACTATGCTAGGAACTGAATAAGAGAGAGAGAAAGAAAAAGAGAGAGACAACAAGGGAAGAGGAGATACTTAATAAACCAATCAAGTATATTGCATGGATTGTATTCCTTAGGGAACTTGAGAATGATTCTTTGCTTGGACATTTAAGTGAAAATTAGGAAAAGCTTGAAAGAATATGTACTGTGGTGTTACTGGTTTGCATGCTTATTAGACTGCTGTATGGGTCTGGTTCATCTTGAAAATGTAATGATTGAGCATTATTATTATTATTATTATTATTATTATTTATTATTTGAGAGAGTCTTCGCTCTGACACCAGGCGGGAGTGCAGTGGCCGAGATTCAGCTCACTGCAAGCTCGCCTCCCGTTTCCGCCATTCTCCTGCTCAGCCTCCGAGTAGCTGGGGATACAGGCCCGCCACCTCGCCCGGCTTAGTTTTTTGTATTTTTTAGTGAGAACGGGGTATTCACCACATTAGTCAGGATGGTCTCCATCTCCTGACCTCGTGATCCACCCGTCTCGGCCTCCCTATTGAGCATTATTTTATTGATATTCAGTAGGGCATCAATATGCAGTGGAAAGAGCTTGAGTTCTGGAGTCAGACTGTATTGGGTTAAAAATTTGGCTTCACCTTTAAATTGCTGTGGGGCTTCAGAAATGTCCTCTAACTTTTCTGCAGCACAATTTCTTTATTTTTAAAATAAGGATAGTGACAACTACCCCCAAATGAAAATCATGCATGCCAAGTGCTTGGCACATGAACACTGCCATTTGTTTTATGATTAGCAGTTACAACAATATAACATCAATACAAATTTTATTGAGTGCCCACAATGTCTTTAGCTTTTGCAGTGTGTTTTTCCCAAAGAGTCTCTAAAGAGTCAGCTTTCTATCTCTATATCTGTCTGTCTATCCATCTATCTGTCTATCTATCTATCTCTAATAAATAAATATCTAATTTATTTCTATCTCTATTTATATCTATTTATAGATAGATAGATAGATAGATAGATATAGATATCCCAATGCCTGTCATATATAGAAACTCAATAAAAGTTTGCTAAATATCCAGAGAACCACCATCATTTGTGACTTGGACACTTTTATTATCCCTAAAGAATCTGTGAGTATGAAACATCGAAAAATTTAGTAGCCACCAGCCACCCACAATCCCCAGCAACTCTACCTTCCACACTACCCCCAATAGGACTTCAGACGTCTATATATTTGAATCAATGCACAATTATTACACCCAAGATATAACCTATCTACCAAAAATTTTCACATCACTTAAGGTGCTGATTGACATTTATGAGGATATTAATATACACTTGAATAAATTGCTCATAAACTGCTACTATGAGACTAAAAATGCACACGACGTCAGAAAGGTTTAAGACTTGGCAGTGACTAAACTACACTAACTGCAAACTGGAAGGGAAATTATACTTTTGTCATTTGACATTTTGAAATTCATTGACCTTTATCTTACTTGCAACAGTATTATGGTTTTATTTCATATGCTTTCTCGCTCCATTCCCAGTTTTTTTTTTTTTTTTTTCTTCCCCTCGGTTTCTGGAGGATGAGACCCGCCTGCCTGTAGACTCGCTGTTGCTCCTGGATATTCATGTTGTTCTGAGCTGCACAAACATTTGTTTAGAGACCTGGGTGGGGCATCAGCAGGACTGGCACATAGGTGTCATTATGCTTGTGTATTTCTGTATGAGTGAAACAACTGAGACAAGTAAAGAAAATGTAAGTAAAGAAAGCGTGGAGAAACAGGAGTCTATGTATGTAGCAAAAAGGAGGAAGGTCTGAAAGGTGTTGAGGAGAGAGACAATTGTCCCAGAGTGATCCCAGGAAGGGCATAGAGACGAACCGCTTAGCAAGCACTATCTGTAGGAAACAGTGCCAAAGTCACGTCCAAAAAATGTGAACACAGCCCCTGCCTGCAAAGAGCAGATACTCTATTTACGACAACAGAGCATGCCTGTTACATCAGTAGCTATTTTCAGGGCTCTGGCTCTTCAGCTCATGAATGTGGTGTCTTGTTGTCTTTTAAAATTTTATGTTTTAACTTTCAGAAAACTTTATTCAGATAAAAGTTTATTTATTTTAATTCCAACAAAAAGGAGCCACCCTGGCTGAATCCAGGCAGGCGTGCTGATGGCCATGTACTTGCTAGGTTTCAGACATTCACAACCTTGTGGCCCTAAGAGACTTCCCCAGGAGATCTTGAGGTTTCTGGGCTCAGGGGGCCACTGCCACCTTATAGGACAGGGAGTGGGTGCCTTTGCAGGTGCTTCTGTCCCTGGACCTATGAGCATTTTCTCATCCCGCTCTGTGTCTAGAATGACCTTTTCTGCCTCTTCTGTCTGGCCAATAATTGTCTTCTTATCTTACCATATCTTCCAAGATTCCACTCAAACCATCCCTTTCTCCTTTGAACTCGCCTTGTTTCCACCCCCTCTTGGAAGTTAGCCCATGTCTGCTGTGCTTTTCCTCATCCTGATGCAACCCTACATGCCTGCATTGTCCGTACAGGCTGAGCTGCCACCTTCCTTTCCAAACCTGTTTCTCTAGATTGGAGGTCTTTTTCCAGCCTCTCTTCCCATCTGTGAGAGAAGTAGTGATGTCCTTTTCAGATGCAAGAAGGTGGAGGGAGAGTGATCTGACAGCCCATATTCTATAGAAGAAAGTACCTCAAACTAGGAAATATACTCTAGCCCCCCTGTCTTTTGCTGCCTGTGTCACAGCTTGGTCAGAAAGTCCAGCTCACTGTGCAAAACCACGCAGGAGTTGAGCAGCAGGCCCTGTCTCCTAGAGAACACTAGTGGTCCAGCTACTTCGCCTGGCTCTTCATTTCACAAGTTCCTGGTGTGTGGGAGGTGACCCTCTATGAATGAGGGCACTTACTGCATTTTGTGGACAGAACCTTTTCTGTAGGTAGTACCCAAGGGAGATTAGACTTGGGGGCAAGGTAGCTGAAAACCTCACCTTGGCTTCAGTTCCAAACCTCATTTTCCAATTCAACTCTATCAGATAACCTTATACATGGGTTATTACGGGTCCTCCATCAACCCTTTAATACAACTTATACTGAAAAAGAGGCTATTGGCCTCTTTTGATTGTTTTCAATTCATAAGCAGCTTCAGATGAGCGACTAGCACCTGCAGCAACCTCCAACATCAATAACCTACTATGTGCACTCACCATAGCAACAGTAACTTTTTGCACACTTGTATCTTGACCCCATAGACCACAGGTGATATGATACACTTATGAATTCAAGTTATAAGGCAAAAGCACGATCCCTTGAGATGCCCAGTGATGTATAGTATGTAGATACTCAATAAATTTTTTGACTCATTCACTGATTTATAATCTGAAATAAGAGGAGATTGCTACTTACAGTTTCCTGTGGTTTCAATGTATTTGTGGGTGTGTGTGTTTCCATTGTCTGAGGGAAACCATGAATGTATCATGTACTTTTAAAAACTGTCTCTATTGATTTTCCAAGCACAGCTGGGCCTTGCTTATCTTCCTAGCTGGGGAACTGTGCTAGAATGTGTGGCTCAGAGTTCTCTTGAGTTGGATTTCACAGGAAGTATGGTGTGGAGGTTCAGAGCACAAGCACAGTGCTCTCCAGGCTTAAATCCAGCCTCTTCCTCTTAATAGTCATGTGATGCTACACCAGTTATTCCCCTCATTAAAATTAGCTTAGGTCATGCTGAAAACATACTGAGAATAATGTCTAGCATTCAATAAATGTTAACCAATAATACCATGAACATTGAGGTTACTTTCATCTAAATTTCTAATGAGGTATACTTTTCTATTTTTTTCATGCGTAGTATTTGAATTACCTCAATGCCACTCTTAATATAATATTGCACTACAAACGTAAGCAACAATAATAAAAAATACTATACATTAGGTAATTATATGAACCCCCAATAAATGCCTTCCTCCATTTCATCAATGTACTTTCTTTAAATGCATGGTCAAAAAAATTCCAGACAATCTGCTTTTATTTATCCAGAGCCATGGAAATGAGTTTCATTACGGCGCTGAGAGTATTACTACTGTAGTGGATGTCAGAGAGAGAAGGCATTATATTGAAGCTAATGACCTTCACTAATGGTAAAAGATGAATGCCCCATGTACCTGAAGGAAGGCCTCCCACAGTAAAACAGGAGCTGTTCATCAGCTGAAACTTTCAGGCATCATTTAATTTGAGAAGTGAGAGAAATTAAATTATTCTAGGAAGGGCAATGAGAATCCCATTGAAAGTAATGGAATGAAATATTGATTCAGTTCAGGGCTGCATGCAGACTGAATTATGCCATGTTCCTGAAGGCAAGGCATAGACAAGGAGCACAGGGTTCTCTGTATTTATTTACTCTTGTAACTCTAAGGTATTCCTTCTGCTTGCCACCATTGGAGGATGCAAGTAGCAAGGGGATAATATTTAAAAGAAATATTTTAGCGGTTACCCAGTGAAAAGGAATTATGGCCAAGTACTGTAAAAAAGAGACCTGCAGATGACAGTCTAAAGATGTGAGGACTGGTGGTGATTCTGGATAAAAATTTCTCGAATTTCTCAAATGAAATTTCTGCTTGAATAATGGTTACTTGAGGGCATGTCAGTTTAAATATTTTATAGTCTTTATATATGTAATTCTAAGATTCTGTTATCATTAGAAAAAGAGTCAATTCGAGGTTAGGAAAAAAAAATTGAGTAGACGTGAATGAAAGAGAGCAGATATAGTTGCTTTATAACCTAGCTGTGGGAAACAGAAAGAACACTGCAGTTGCAGTTACATCCTTTAACACTAATGTTAATGAGGATCTGTAAATCCTTGATCTTCTTACTTATGGATTTGGCATAATATCTATTTCTTGGAGTGTTTGTGATTATGGATACTAAACAAGATTGTACATAATAAGCATTGAGCACCTCACACAATAAATGTGGTCATTAGCTACTACTAGTATGCAAGTTAAGGAGGATGAGTAGGGCATCATATCCTACAGTATGCTGACACAAGGTGTCCTGGGTGGACCTAAGCCATCTGGTCCTCTGGTCTGAGGGGAGGTTCTTGGGGAGAAATACTGTCAAGTGCTCATGGAGGATATCCTCTTAACTACTCCAAACGAAGCACGTTATTAGAGGTTGCCCTGACCTTTCCTATCCTGAGTCTTCGAGTGACTCCGTCTCAGAGTGACACTGAAAGGTTAGTGTCAACAATGCAGTTCTATGGCTCTATCATTAAAATTTTGTCCCCGTATTTATTTTTGTGTATCTTACGTTGTTTTGGAAAAGTATAAACATCTCAAGAATTGTTTCGTTAAATAATACTGCTTTTTTTCTTTTTTTAAACCTAAAGCAAAATGTAAGGAGGTTACTAGGAGACTCAGTAAGAATTTCCAGCATTTCAATAAAGAAAAACAATATTAGTCTTCTAGGATCTTGGCAAATTAAGTAGATAAGCTTGTCTTCAACACCTCCAGTCTCTCAACTCTTCATCATGTTCTCATTTAGTGGTCACTTTCTCAAACATTCTACTTTAGAAAGCAGGATTTCCCATGTAGAACAAAGTAAAAACAGGGTCTGTAAGGATATACAGTGAGGATCTCAGAGGGAATGACAAAGTGAGTGGAAAACTTGATTCTTCTTTGTGAGATTTTTTCTTCGTCCTTCTCTTCCACAGTCTGTGTTTGTAGGTAGATGTTTTTAATGGGCTTCCTGCTTTGGGACTTTTTTGAACAGTCATGGAAGGGGCCAGGGAGAGGGAAGGGATCTCTAGTTCTGAGCATTGTTGAGTCCTTCATCCATCCTCAGTCCCACCTTTGGATTCCTTGTGCTGCAATGATTTCTCCAGAGACAGGCACTTTCCCTGAGCAGGTGAGAGTGGACAGTCTCATGTGTGTGTGTGCCTGTGCGTATGTGTGTGTGAGTCTGTGTGTGTGTGTGTGTGTGTGTGTGTGTGTTTGGCAGTCAGGCAGCAAGCTGGGAGAAGCAGGAGACAAATCTTTCTCTCGCAATTTTTCTTGAAGTGGAATTTCCCACCTGCCTCAGGGAATAATTTACACAATATAAAAGTGATCTTGACACCATAGTTCAATGCTTACAGAAGGAAGCAAGACTGACTTATAGAAGTGACTGTTTCACTAGGGCAGAGAAAATTGTCTCAGGTGCCTTGAACATTTCAGCTCCCTACATAGCTTGCAGATGCTTTCCCCAAAGGTACAGTGGCCTGGTCTTCCATCAGCACAGTCAGTCAGTCAGTAAATATGTTCTTTAGTCATTTATTAACCGCTATTACATAATTGAATGACTCTAGCCTGTCTTTGCATAGCTCATAGCTCACAAGCTTTTGAGGAATACGAAGTGTTTATTCAATAAACATTTGTTAAACTCAGAGAGATAATTGTGCATGACATCCTTAGATCAGAGTTTCCCCGAGTGTTCTATGGAGCACTGTCCAGTCCAATACCTTTATCAGCGTAAACAATGGGAGAGTTAGGGGTACAGTGCTCTATTTTCCGTTGCACAATAGACTGTTAAATGCTCGCTGGAGGTAGGTAGAGGGGAAAAGAGACTTTATGATTCTTTAAGTAAGGATTTCAAAAATTCACAGAGATTCCCAGAACACATTTGTTTTCCTTATTGCCTCAGATAATATCATGATGAACAAATGTTTGTTGGGAAATTCTGACCTAAGAAATTCGTTCTACTGATAAAGTTGCTGAAAGAATTTTTAGACTCAAGCAACTATTGCACTCTGAATTCATTCTTCATGGAACAGGGCTTAGCAAAGCTGGTACTGGCATTATCAAAAGACAGAGAGGGTTTGTTGAATTGAGCACTTCCGTATTCTGAGCAAGTGTCTTAGGGAGCTAGAAAAGTCCTGACATGCTTTGGCAATGATTGCTACAAAACATTCAATACTGTCTACATTAATTTCTGAAAGAAACTGCAAAACGTTTTGATAGGTTTTCTAAAGGACTGAGTTTTATGATTATGTGTAAATATTTTCACTTAAACCTGAAACTAGAAATTACCAATTAAAAGAATTGTGACAGTGTGGTCATTCACTTTAAATTATTTGTAAATTAATTAATCGAACAACTGTTGTGCATCCTACTCTGTGCTAGGCTCGCATTAGTTACTGGAAATGAGGAGATGGGCCACCGGGCTCGTGCTATGTGTGCCTAATACTGAGACCTCTGCAGTTTATGTCTGATTATGCTGTATCAACTTTTGAGAGATAAAAATCTACGAGTTCTGCCTGCTGTTTTAGAAAGTCTTTGATTCATCCCATTTGCTCTAATCCATAAACTTCAGTCTCTGAAAGGCCTATGTCAAAATGCTTACAATAGATTTTCCCATTTCACTGCGTTTCATTACAATAGACCTGCCCATCTCCCTCTGTTCATGGCTCCTGGACTAATCCTTCCAAGACAGTAATTTAATCACTGTCATGGTCAAAAAGGTAGGGATGGAAAATATTAGTATTTAGAGAAACTTTTTGTGTTAATCTCATGGAGGTTTGAGGGTAGAGAAAACTTGGTAGAATTCATAATCCCTGTCACCAGAAGCTACAGGATTGAAGTATAAAAGGGCACAATTCCCCTAACTTTGCCCCAAGGAAAATTTTGAGTCTCAATGCCTTCTATGGCATCCAAGATATAGAAAAATCCACCCAATCATTAAAAAACCATTTTAAAGGAGAGTATGAATAGGATATATGTTTTAAATGTGATGAGGAACAAAGTATTTTGCTGTTAATGAATGAAAATCTCAATTAAAGTATGTATTGGAGGAATTTAAAAATATCTCTTTTACTCAAATACATATTCTCAGAAACAATTAAAATTCATTTATATCTGTCTACATTTAAAGATTTTCCAGTAGGCTAAAATGACTTTTTGAGGATTCTAATCAAATCAATATAATAGAAAACAACTTGCTAATGTCTGTAGGATAAAAAGAAAATCTCTAACCTTGAAGAAACAGTAAATGCAAAACAATTAAGTCATGGAAATAACAATTGCTGCATTTCAGAATGTGTAGCTTTTGTTCATTTTCATATTACTGAATAATGATTGCATTTTATAAGTAGATGTGTTTGAAAACCTATCTATCATAGGGAAGAGTGGAATTACGAAGGGGATCACCGACCTCACATCTTAATCTTTAGAAATGAAATACTGATTTTTTTTGGTTTACTTTTTTTCCCCTTAAGAATCAGTCAGATACTTACCTGGCAGGGGAGATACCATGATCATGAAGGTGGTTTTCCCAAGGTGAGGTTTATCCATTGCACTCCGGATGTGCTGATGCCTGCGATTTCCCCAAATGTGGGAAACTCGACTGCATAATTTGTGGTAGTTGGCGACTGCGTTTGCGCTAGAAAAAAAAAAAAAAAAAAGGAATCAGTCAGAAACTCTTTAGGAATATATGTGGAAAAAGTCTCCTTCTAACATAGGGATCTACGAGTTCTTCCCATCTTGGCAAAATCCCAAAGGAAATTTTCCTGACAGTTCTATGGCCTTCACCCCAAACTGAACTAACTGAGTCCTTTATAAGGAAGGGAAAAGAATTTGGCCAAAAGTACTAGGGCACTAGCCCATAGGAAGAGTATAAACAGTAACCACAGCAATCCACTTCACTAAGAGCTTTGGCTTTCCTCCAATAAAATAAATCCCCAATTTTTATTGTGACATTCAAGACACTTTGGAAATTTAATCTACCTAAATTAATTTCCTTATCTTTTGCTACTTCTCTGGTATGCTGACCATACACAATATTCCATGCTTTTATTGCCTCCATCATTTTTCTCATATTGTTCTCTTTGCCTTGAATGGCATCACCCAGCCATCAAAAGCCAATAAAATCAGAGTATGTGCAGAAGGTTCAGCATAGCAGAGGTCTGAGAAGTCAAGAACTGGAGCTCAGGAGTTGCTAACATGGAGAAGTTCAGGTAAACATTACGGGCTTTAGATTGAGATCTTGCCGGGAGTACATACTGCTAAGAGTAAAAGTAAACAACAACAACAACAACAAAAATAGACAAACAACTTTCACAATTACTGAGACCCAGTCCTAAATCACTTCAATCTGTAATTGGAATAAGGAGAATATTCCCTAACGAACTGCCTCCCAGAGATCAAATACATCCTCTCGGAAGGAATGACAGCTATCTCTGGAGACTCATATTCCATTTATAATTTATTTATACAAAAGAACAGCAAGTCTATCAGCACCTACTAAACAATGTTTCATTACTTTAAGGAAGTATTGTTTTGTTTTACATTGAGAATGGTATTGTGGAACTATTAGAAATGAGTACTTATCTTTAGAAAAATAGACTGAAAAAAATCGCTAGGCATACCATGAGGAAAGATTACCAAGAAATGTTAGAAGACAGAGTAACTTAACATATTCAAAATAGTAGAAGACAGGACTGAAAATTTCTACAGAGTTGAAATCTATAAAAAGATCAAAAGGAAAACCTTCACTTAAGAAATATGCTAGTTACAGTTAATAAGTAAACAGATGGCTTAAACAGAAGAGTGGGCATATCTATAGAGAAAGACAGTATTTCAATAGAACATACACAGTATAAAGTATAAAGCACAGAAAGATAGGAGGGTGAAAGAGAGAGAGAGGTGTGCAAGATAGATAAGAAACATGTATAACTTGTGTCTCAGAAGGAGAAAAGAGAGAGGAGAAAACAAGGTATAAATGGCTGGGCACTTTCTAAAATTAAAGAAAAATACCAACCTGTAGATTCAAGAATTTCTGCAAACCTCGAGTGAGAAAAATACTGAGTGAAATTCAGGAAGAAAAAGAAAATCTTAAAATAAGCTGGAGAAAAAACGCCCTTTACCTTTAAGGAAGCAACAATAAGATTGAGAGGCACTTCTCAGAAATAAAATAAAGTAAAATAAAAAGCCAATGTAATGGTAGCTT
>NW_016810434.1:3561773-3565627 GCF_001698545.2 Rhinopithecus bieti
ACCGCGCCCGGCTAATTTTTTGTATTTTTAGTAGAGGCGAAGTTCCACCGTGTCAGCCAGGATGGTCCCGATCTCCTGAACTCGTGATCCACCCGCCTCGGCTTCCCAAAGTGCTGGCATTTCAGGCGTGAGTCACTGCGTCCGGCCGTAATGATAGCTTCTTAATAACTAACAATAATAATTGATAAAGTAGAATTTAATGCACGTGAAAAAGTCATTTCTAATGAAAGTGAAACCAAAACATTTTAAAACAAACATCATTAGAGATAACTTGGCATCGGTAAATCTACTGAAACACAGTAAATGAAATTCTTCAGACCAAAAAAAAAAGAAGGGTATATAAAAACAAACAACAAAAGAAAAGATGAATAGTAATGGTGAGGGTAAATATGTGGATTAATCTAAATGAATCTTGACAGCATAAAATAAAATCAGATTTTATGGAGTTTTGTCTATATAAATAATTAAAATTATGGAATTAATAGCACTAAAGGAGGTGCATGAAGAGAATAAATAAAATTACAATACTTTAAATGTTTGAAGTCTTGCACTTTTCTAGGAGTAGAAATAGTACTTTTAACTACATTTTATTTTCAGTTATACATATGAACTCTGTAGTTTAACAACTGAAAAAATATGTTGAGTTTAGAACAGAAAAGCAAATAAAACAAACACATAATAACAAAAATAATTGGTTCAAAAAAGGCAAGAAACAAAAAAATCAAATATAGAACAGTGGGATAAGTAGAAAAAACTAGTATAATTGTAAAAATAAACATGGATATACCAGAAATTCCATCAAATGTAAACAGACTAAGTATTCTAATTAAAAGACAAAGATTATCAGAGTGAATTTTAAGAAAATGAAATGTATTCTACTTTAAAGAAACTCAAATGTGAAAATATAGAAAGGTTGACAATAAAAGCATGAAAAGAGATACAGGCTGCAAACACTAACCAAAAGAAAGTTAGTGTAGCTATATTACTGTCAGACAAAATTGACTTTATAAAATGAATTATCACTAGAGAAAAAGATGATATTCCATGATGATGAAACTGTCAGTCTACCAGGAATATATAAAAATTCAAAATTTGCATGCATCTAGTAACGAGGTCTCAAAGTATTAAGCAGTCACAGAGTAAAAAAGAGAAATGGATATATCTACAATCATAGTAGGGAATCTTTTTTTTTTTTTTTTTTTTTTTTTTTTTTTTTTTTTTTTTTTTTTTTTTTTTTTTTTTTTTTTCTTTTATTTATTTTTTATTATACTCTAAGTTCTAGGGTACATGTGCATAACGTGCAGGTTTGTTACATATGTAGACTTGTGCCATGTTGGTGTGCTGCACCCATCAACTCGTCAGCACCCATCAACTCGTCATTTACATCAGGTATAACTCCCAATGCCATCCCTCTCCGCTCCCCCCTCATAGTAGGGAATCTTAACATAACCTTTCTCATTACCTGGTAGAACAAGTGGACAAATTTGGATTTGTAGATACTTTGAACGACTGCAGAATACACATTGTTTTCTTATTCCTATAGCATATTAACCATAATTGAACACGTCAAGGCATAAAGCAATTTAAACTAGCTCTAAAGGGTTGAAATCTCACAGATTATGTTATTTGCAATGGTGGAGCTGAAGTAGAAATAAATAATCGAAATCTAAAAATTTTTTCAAAGTTATGCAAATTAAGCAAAAACACATTTGAGCAAGTCATAAATAAAAGAAGAAATCACAATGGAAGTTAAATTGAATTCTAAAATGTAATGCAACAAAAGCTGTGCTTAAAGGGAAATTTATAGCACTGTTAGAGAAACAGTCTGAAAAGTAATAATTTAATATACAGTTCAAAATATCAGGAAAAAATAACAGAAAATTAAAAGAAAGTCAAAGGAAGAAAATATTAAATATAAAAAATTTAGAAACATATAGAGAAGATGCACAAAAATAGACAATGACATAGTGAACAGATACAATTGGTAGAATTGGAACAATACTATAAGGACTAATCAAAAAGAAAATTGAGAAAGCATAAATGACCAATATCTTGCATACATAATTAGAAAATACAATAAAAGGAATGAATACTAATAGATTTAAAACATTAATTGAAATGGACAAAGTCATTGAAATCATAATTTATAAAATTTGCACTAAAAAATATAAAAAGCTTTAATAATCCAAAATTTATTTAAGTAATGTAATCCATAATTTCCAGCCCAGGTGACTTCACCAGTGAAATCCAAATATAAAATTTTATTTTTTAAAGAAAATAATAATTAAACATAAAGTCTTCCAGAGAACTAACAAATAAAAATACTTTCTAATACCTTTTATGAATCTGTCTAAGTTTCTTATCAAAATTTGACAGGGACTTTACAAGAAAGAAAATTTAAGGGCCAATCTTTCTCTTAAACACAAATGCAAAAACCCTAGGCAATATAATAGCAAACTGAATTTAGTTATATAATATGCTAATACATTATATCCAAGTTGATTTATTACAGGGAAAAATATCGTATAGCCTTTACAAATTAATAAAATTTACCAAATTAATATATTTAAGGACAAAACTGCACAAATATTTTAAAAGTTGAAAATTTTTTGATAAAATTTACACTTTAAATGTTAAAAAAATTTTAGCTAACCAGAAAGACAAAAAGACCTTCTTCAATCTGTTAGATGGCACCAAAAAACAAAAAAACAAAAAAACCCAAAAAACCATTTTATTTAATAGTGACATTGGAAAAAGGTAGGCAGCTCACTATCACCACCTATTTTCAACTTTGTACTGGAGTTCCTAGCCAGGGCAATAAAGAAACAAAAATAAATAAGCAATATAGCATTTGGAATATAACATGTAAAACATCAGATATTCACATATTGTATCATTTTAGGTTAGAAACCCGAAGGAATCTAGAGTTGAATGATGAAAAGCTATGAGCACATTTACAACATTGATTGAATAAGGACCATGTAGAACAGACAATAACATATTTTACGTATTACCAGTATAAAGAAAATGAATTTTTATTTAAAAAATGATATTTACAATTCATTGAGCAATATTTATTTTCTAGGAATAAATCAAACCAAAGATATTTAAGATCCATATGCTAGCAAACTACAAGACATTACAGAGAGAAAAAAATATCTGCTAAGTGTAGGGATATACCATGTTCATGAACTAAAGGACTAAATACTTAAATATGTCATTTTTTCCTAAATTAATCTATGTATTCAGAACCCTAATTAATATCCTTGCAGGTGTTTTGGTGGAAATTAATAAGCTAATTCTAAAATTCATACAGGAATATACCTGACCAAAATATATAAGACAATCTTAAAGAAGAAAAAGTTACCATCAGTTATCAAGATTTATTCTAAATCTAAAATGCAGTGTAATATTAATGAAGAGATAGACAAGCACATTAATTAAACAGTATAGAGAATCCAGAAACAGAGTCACACACATAAGCAAACTAATTTTAATGATAAAAGTGGTGCTAGAGAGTAGTGGAGAATGATAGACTTCAAAAAATAATGCAGGATAAGTTGATTATGTATTTAAAAAATGAACATTCACTTCCACCTCACGCTTTACAGGAAAGCAATAGTTTTATTGTAACTCTACATTTAAAAGTTAAAACATAAAACTTCTAAAATACATTATCTTTATGACAGTAAGGTAGGAAAATATTTCTTTAATAGGATACTAATTTTCTGACAATGGGGAAATATTTTTAAAAATCCACTATGTTAAGGTAAAAAACTTGTTTTCTTCAAAAGATACTATGTAAAGATTAAAGAAGCAAGCAGTACAGTCGAAAAAAATATTTTCTTTTTTCT
>NW_016810434.1:3566982-3573453 GCF_001698545.2 Rhinopithecus bieti
TCCCCTGGCTAGGAAAAGGGATTCCCTTCCCCCTTGCGCTTTCCAGGTGAGGCGATGCCTCGCCCTGCTTCAGCTCTCGTTGGTCAGGCTGCAGCAGCTGACCAGCACCGATTGTCTGGCACTCCCTAGTGAGATGACCCCAGTACCTCAGTTGAAAATGCAGAAATCACCGGTCTTCTGTGTCGCTCGCGCTGGGAGTTGGAGACTGGAGCTGTTCCTATTCGGCCATCTTGCTCTGCCTCCTCCGAAAAAAATATTTTTCAACACATATAATGGACAAAGAAGTCCTTTCAGAATATATGAAAACCTATAAAGCAATAAGAAAAGAATAGAAAACCTAATTTTAAAACTGGACAAAAGTCTTGAAAAGGCACTTGACAAAAGAAGACATTCAAATGACTTATATACATACAATAGGGTGCTCAGCTTCATTGATCATTAGGAAAGTGCAAGTTAACTCAACAAATACCTAAAAGAAAAAAGACTGATGATACAACAAAAATGTTTAGCTATTGCTGATGGCAGAATAACCTAGTGAAACCATTTTGTGAAACTGGCTACTCGTGTGTATTCCGTATGACTAAGCAACACCACTTCTCAATATTTGTGTAAGATGAAGTTGTGCATATGTTGATCAAAACACATGTATAAGAATGAGTACAGAGGCCAGGTGCGGTGGCTCATGCCTGTAATCCTAGCACTTTGGGAGGCCGAGGTGGGCAGATCATGAGGTCAGGAGATCGAGACCATCTTGGCTAACACGGTGAAACCCCATGTCTACTAAAAATACAAAAAAATTAGCTGGTCATGGTGGTGGGCACGTGTAGTCCCAGGTACTCGGGAGGCTGAGGCAGGAGAATGATGTGACCCCAGGAAGCAGAGCTTGCAGTGAGCTGAGATAGTGCCACTGCACTCCAGCCTGGGGTACAAAGCGAGACGCTGTCTCAAAAAAAAAAAAAAAAAAGTATAGAAAGTTAATTCATAACAGAAACAAACTGTGAAAAAACCAAATGCCTATTATCAGCAGAGTGGAGAAATAAATTCTGGCATTTCCAAACAAAGGAATGCTGTACAACAATTAGAACAAACTACAACTTCAAAGCAGGGGTTGAATCTCCCAAATGTTGTTTTGCAGAAAATAAGCCAGACAGAAAAGAGCAAGTACTGTATGGAACCACTGATGTAAGTCCCAAAATAAAAAAAAAAACTAATATGTATTTTTAGAAGTCAGGCAAGGGGCAACCTTTGCATGGAGATTAGGAGTGGTTACTGGGTCATGAAATGCTCTTCTGTGATATTCATAATCTTTTTTTTTTTTTCTTGATCTGAGTGCTAGCTATACAGAGGTATGTTTACTTTGCATAAACACCCATAGGTTAATGTATTTTTCTATATGTACATGGCACTTTAATAAAAATATTTGTTATAAACAGTGTCAGTGTGCTAAGTGAGTGACTATGTTATTTACTTTCATCTGGATGAACTATACCATCGAACTGCCCTGAACAAAGCATCTGAAGAAGAAGCCAATGGCCAAAGAGTCACTAGATTTTCTTCAAGTTTGGAAGAAATTTTATCTACTAACTCATAAGAAAAAACAGAGTCCCAATTGAAACTGTTTTTAACATTTTGTTGGAAAATTGGATGGCATGAGATTTATGTCACAGATCTGAGAAATGAAGGGATGAGGGTGGGTCAGTTTGAAGACGATCACAAGTTTACAATAGGATGGTTATGAATAAGATAATGCATCTCATCTTAAATCTCTCCTGAGATTTATATATTATAGAGGAAAAGGAAAATAATGGTAAGAACAATAATTATGTAAAATTCATATAGTGGAGTCATAGTGACAGTGGCTGACTAACGGACTCTGAAATTCTACCCCTTCATAACAGCAATAGAAAAAAATGGTGAAAATTATCAGAATCAACTTTTTTGGAAGTCTGGAAATCAACCAAACGCTTACATGCACTTGAACTTTAGTTCCTGGAAGACTAACTTGAAAGGCTGGTTTTTAGTTCATCTGATTTAGAAATCCCCAGTGCCAAAATCACTACCTAAGTGGAGGTGTTTTCTGTAAAAATTTATATCCAAATGTTTTAGTCACTGCTGCCTGAGGTATAGATAAAAGTTGGGTCAAACAATTGACTAACTGAAACCTTGAGAAGAATGACTAGGAAAGGAAATGTGTATAAGGGCTTTGGAAAGCTCTGACATATTTCTTGGAATGTAAAAGGCCATGTGCCTACCTAGAACTGTAAACATGCTCAGGATAGTCCTGAGAAGGCCCTGAGTTCTCACTTTTTGTTAACCGTCAGTCTCTGCATGAGCAGGAAGTGAAGGCTGAGGCATAGTTGTAGTGGCCTTGTTGAGTGTTGAAGGCATGTGCCTCAACATGTACACAAAGGCTCCCAGTAAAGACTAGGAGACTTGGGTGTGTGTTCTAGGCATTAAAAAAAAATCTCTGACCAATCTCTGACCTCTAAACTAATGGAACTGTGACTTCAGTGGCAATATATAACAAAAAATTCTCTCTTAATGTAGAGAATTAATTATAAAAAGTAACTAAATGTATTAGCCCTTTTTTACACTGCCGATAAAGACATACCCAAGACTAAGCAAGCTACAAATGAAAGAGGTTTAGTGGGACTCATGGCTCCACGTGGCTGGGGAGGCTTCACAATCATGGTGGAAGGCGAGGAGGAGCAAGTCACATCTTACACGAATGGCCATGGGCAAAGAGAGAGCTTGTGCAGGCAAACTCTTGTTTCTATCAGATGTCGTTGAGACTTATTCACTCTCATGAAAACAGTACAGGACAGACTTGTCCCCATGATTAAATTGTCTCCCACCAGATTCCTGCGACAACACATAGGAATTATGGGAGCTACAAGGTGAGATTTGCGTGAGGAGGAAGAGTCAAACCATATCACTAAACAAATAACAAGCACTATATGCAGTAACAGTACACTCTGGGGAGGAGAGGTGATCTGAATACCAGAGTTGTCACGTTATAATACTAAAGAGATGCACTTTATTATTATTAATATTATTTTTTGATGGGCATATCACAATTGTGTACATTTTGGGTTACAATAAAATGTTTGAATACAGGTAAACAATGTAGAAGTACTACATCAAGTTGTTCAACATATCTGTCACTTCACTTACCTATCATGTTTTACTGTGAGTCATTTGACATTTACTCTCTTATTTTTAGATATACATTATTACTGACTATAGTTACCCTGCTGTGCAATAGATCTCAACACCTATTTCTCTCGTCTATATGAAACTTCTTACCCTTTGATCAGCACCTTCCCTTCTTCTCCCTTCCTCCACTCACCCAGCCTTCGTAAGCATCTTTCTACTTTCTATTTTTATGAGTTCCACTTTTTTTACATTCCCCATATAAGTGAGATTATGCAGTATTTGTATTTCTGTGCTTGGCTATGTTCATTTGTTATTTTGTCCTCCAGATTTTTTTAATATGACCCAGAAAACACAGGCAACAAATGCAAAAATAGCCAAATAAGATGACATCAAACTAAAAACCTTTGCACAACAAAGGAAACAATTAAGAAATGGAAGCAACCGTTTGTTGCTACAGATGACAGAATTTCCCACCTTTAAAATGCTGAATAGTATCACACTGTGTGTATATGCCACATTTTAAAGATCCATTTATCTGTTAGTGGACTCTTAGGATTATTCCATATCTTGGCTATTGTGAAAAATGCTGCTATGAACATGGGAGTGCAGATATACATTCCATGTATTGATTTCATTTTCTTTGGATATACACCCAGAAGTAGAATTACAGGATCATATGGTAGGTCTATTTTCAGTTTTTCGAGAAACTTCCATATCATTTTCTGTAGCCAATTTACATTCCCACCAACAAGGTACAAGAATTCTCTTTTCTCTATGCCCTTACCAAGACTTGCTATCTTTCATCTTTTCGACAAGTCATTCTAGCAGGTATAATGTGATAACTCATTGGGGTTTTAATTTCTATTTCTGTAATGACTAGTGATGCTGAACAGTTTTCAAGTACCCACTGGCCATTTGCATGTATTACTTTTGAGAAATGTCTGTTTAGGTTCTTTACCTTTTTTAACTGAGTTGTCTTATTGTTACTGAGTTAATTAGCTGAGTTCCTTATATGTTTCTAATATTAACCCCTTATCAGATGTATCACTTACAAATATTTTCTCCCATTCTGGGGGTTGTCTCTTCAGTTTGTTAATTGTTTCCTTTGCTGTGCAAAGGTTTTTAGTTTGATACCATCCTATTTGGCTATTTTTGCATTAGTTGCTTGTGCTTTCTGGGTCATATTAAAAAAAAAAATTGTTGCACAGACAAATTTCATGGAGCTTTTCCTCTGTGTTTTCTTTGACTAGTTTTCCACATTGAGATCTTATATTTAAATCTTTAATTCATTTTCAGTTGATTTTTGTGTATATTGTGAAACCAAGGTCTGATTTCCTTCTTTTGCATGTGGGTAATTAATTTTCCCAAAAACCATTTACTGAAAGAGACTGCCCCTTTTCCAGTGTGTGTTCTTGGTACCTTTGTCAAAAATCAACTAACCATAAAACCACATTCCATTGTCAATGGGTCTGTTTTTATGTCAGTACCACCCTGTTATAATTACAATCACTTTATGATATGCTTTGAAATCAGGGAGTGTGATGCCTCCTGCTTTGTTCTTTCTGTTCAAGATTGTTTTGCTATTCATGGTATTTCATGGTTCCATATGAATTGAAGGAGTGCTTTTTTCTAGATATGTGAAAAATGACATTGGAATTTTGATAGATATGGCATTGAATCTGTTCATTAGTTTGGGTCGTATGGACATTTTAACAATATCAGTTCCTCCAACTTTTGAACATGGGATATCTTTCCATTAAAAAATATTTCCTTCACTTTCATCAGTGTTTCATATTTTTCAGTATACACGTCTTTTACCACCTTGGTTAAATTTACACATAAGTATTTAGCATTTTTGTTGCTATTGTAAATGGAATTGTTTTCTTAATTTTAATATGTAGAAAGGTTATTGATTTTTGTGTGCTGATGTATCCTGCAACTTTTTTGAATTCAGTTTATCAGTTCTAACAGTTTTTTGGTGAAGGCTTTAAGATATATATATACACACACACACACATATATGTATATATATATGATCGCTGTCAGCATATGGAGACAATTTTATTTCCTCCTTTCCTTTTAGGATGACTTTAGTTTTTTTTCTTTTGCCTAATTGCTCTTGATAAGACTTCCAGTACCATGTTGAAAAGAAGTGGTGAATAATGGGCATTTTTGTCTTGTTCTTGATCTTAGAGAAAAATATTTTAATTTTCCACTGTTTAGAATGATATCAGCTGTGACTTTGTAATAGATGGTCTTTATTGTACTGCGTTACATTTTCTTTATACCTAATCTGTTAAGGTTTTTATTATGAATGAATGTTGAAATTTGCAAAATCTTTTTTACTGCATTTATTGAGATGATCATATGACTTTATCCTTCATTTTGTTGATGTGGTGTGTTACATGTATTGATTTGCATATGTTAAACCATCCTTGCATCCCAGGGATAAGCACTACTTGATCATGGTGAATGTTTCTTTTAATGGGTTGTTGAATTCAGTCTGCTAATTTTATTTGAGAATATTTTGCATTTATAGTCATCAAGAATATTGGTCTGTAATTTTATATTTTCTACTTCAAGGACAAGTGTTCTTGTCCAGCTTTTGGCATCAGGATAATGCTAGCCTTCGAAAAAGAGTTTGAAAGTATTCCTTCTACTTCATATTTTGGAAGGGTTTGAGAAGAATTAGCATTAACATTAAGATGTTTGTTACAATTCAGCAGTGAAGACTTCAGGTCTTGGGCTTTTCTTAAATGGGAGACTATTTTGTCTAATATAAATACAGCTACTGCTGCTCTCCTTCAGTTTTCATTTGCATGGAATATCTTTTTATACACCCTCACTTTCAGTCTGTGTGTATCCTTACTAGTAAAGTGAGTTTTCTGTAGGGAGCACATGGTTGGCTCCTATTTTTAAAATATATTCATCTACTCTAGGTATTTTGATTGGAAAGATGAATCCATTCACATTCAAGGTAATTATTAATAGGTAAGGACTTGCTTCTGCTGCTTTGTAATTTGTTTTCCGATTGTTTCACAGGTCATTTGTTAATTTCTTCTTCTCTTTCTGTCTTCCTCTGAGGTTTGATGGTTTTCTGTCGTGATAGGTTTTGATCTTTCTTTTTACACTTTGTGCTACTACTATAGGTTTTTCTTTGTGTGTGTGGCTACCATGAGACTTACATAAGACATCTGCTTCTTATGACAGGTTACTTTAAGGTGATAGCAACTTTAACTGCATACGAAAACTACACTTTCACTTCCTCTCTTTTACATTTTTATTTTGATGCCAAAACTTGCTTTTTTTTTTTTT
>NW_016810434.1:3576770-3588165 GCF_001698545.2 Rhinopithecus bieti
CTTTTTTTTTTTTTTTTTAGTAATTTGTATTCCTTAAAATTTATTGTAGTTAGAGTTATTTTGATAGTTTTGCCTTCTAACTTCTCTAATAGAAATAAAATTGCTTTACATACCATTCTTATAGTAATAGAGAATTCTGAGTATGACTATACATTACTTATTCCACTGAGTTTTAACTTTCAATTTATTTTACTTTATTAATTAATAGCCTTTAATTTCAACTTCAAGAACTCCCTTTAGTAGTTTCTATAAAGAAGGCCTAGTGGTGATGAACTACCTTAACATTTGCTTGTCTAGGAAAGTTTTTATTTCTTTCCCCATTCTGAGGGTCAGGTTTGCCACATAAAGTATTTCTAGTAGGCAGCTTTTTTCCTTCATTACATTGACTGTTTCTTCATTATATTGACCGTTTTCTTCTGGCCTACAGTACTTCTGTTGAAAAATCTACTGAAAACCATTTGGGATTTCTTTTGATAATCTGATGACGACATGTCCTGGTAAACTCCTTCTCAAGTTGAAATTGATTGGTGACCTCTGAGTTACTTATACCTGGATCTTATTTAATTATTCAACTTAATTATAAATTAAGTTAAATTTAATACCAGAGCAACCACCAAGAACATTAAAAAAATATAGTAAATGAAATGACAAAGGAATTAAAGTGATACACTAGAAAATATCTGTTTAACACACAAGAAGGCAGTAATACAAGAAGTGAGGAACAAAAAAGATAGGACATGTAGAAAAAAATAGCAAAATGGTAGAAATAGGTTTAGTTGACCCTTGAACAACATGGCTTTAAATTGTGCATGTCCACTTATACATGGATTTTCTTCTGCCTCTGCTACCCCTGAGGCAGCAGGACAAACTCCTCCTTTTCCTTCTCAGGTTATGCAATATGAAGAAGATGAAGATGTTTTCTCTAGCTTACTTTATTGTAATGATACTGTATATAGTACACATTTCATATAAAATATGTGTTAGTTGACAGTGTATGTTATTGGTAAGGCTTCTGGTCAACAGTAGGATATTAGCAGTTAACTTTAGGGTTAACTTTTAACCAATTAAAATACAAAAATTAAGACTAAAAAAGCCATAATGAACTATATGCTGTCTTGAAGAAACTCACTTTAGTTTCAAAGACATAAGTAAGTTGAACTTGAAGGATGAAAAAAATATATACTGTGCAAACAGTAACCAGAGAAATCTAGAGTGGCTACAATAATATGAAGCAAACAAGACTTTAAAGCAGAAGTTGTTACTAGTGACAAAGAAGGACATTATGTACTGTTAAAAAGGTCGACCCATCAAGATAGAAACATTATAAATACATATACATCTAATAATAGAGCTTCACAATAGAGGTAGAAAAGCTGACAGAATTAAGGGGAAAATAGAGGATTAAATAATAAAGACTGAAATACTGCAATTTCACTACTGCATAGAACAATTAGAAAGATCAGTAAGAAAATAGAAAATTGAACAACACTATAAACCAAGTACACCTAACAGCTAGCTATGGAATACTTCATCCAACAGCAGCCTAATACACATTTCACAAGTACAAATGAATATTCTGTAGAACAGATCATATTTTAGGCCACAACAGACATCCTAATACATTCACAATGATTAAAATTATACAAAGAATGTTTTCTGATTGTAATGGAGATAGAAGGAAACTTTCTCAACCTGACAAAGGTGTCTATGGAAAATCCAGTTAACGTCATACATAATGGTGAAAGTCTGAACATTTTCCCCATAAGATCAGGAATAATACAAGGGTATCATTCTATTTATTGTTGTGCTACAATTCTAACCCTATTGTATTAGTCTGTTCTTACAGTGCTATACCTGAGACTGGCTAATGTATTTTTAAAAAGAGGTTTGATTGCCTCATAGTTCTGCAGGCTGTACAGGAAAAATAGCAACTTCTGCTTTTGGGAAGACTTCAGGAATCTTCCAGTCATGAAGGAATGCAAATGGGGAGTGAGAGGTCTTACATGGTGGAAGCAGGAGCAAGAGAGAGTGATGGGGGAGGTGCTGCATACTTTTAAACAACCATATCTCTTGAGAACTCACTCACTATCACAAGAACAGCACCAAGCAGATGGTGCTAAACCATTCATGAGAAATCCACTTCAATTATCCAACCACCTCCCTCCCATCAGGCCCCACTTCCAACATTGGGGATTACAATTCAACATGACATTTGGTGAAGACATAGATCCAAGCCATATCACATGGCAACTAGACAAGGAAAAGAAGCCAAATACATACATACTGGAAAGGAAGAAAAACTATTAGAGATGTCATGATCTTATACATAGAAAAGGCTAAAGCGAAGAAGGATCAAGATGACCCACAAAATGCAGGTACTATGTGCTTTCACCATGGGGAAGAGCCAGAATAGGAAGTAGATACTCAAATTTCAAACATATCTTCTAGGAGAGAATGTTTGGATTCATTAGAAAAGAGATGGAAAGCACCAGAAATAAGTAAGAAGAGAGTTTGAGGCAGATTGTCCAGCTAGGAACTTACTGAGAGTTGGCAGAAACTCCTTCATGTGGGGAAACGGTAACAGAGAAATACCCAGACCTCTGAAATGAACTTTAACAAACCTGGCATGGGAGAAACCATCCACCCACTAGGTCCTCATGCCTGACATATGGAGCTGCCTAGAATTTGCAGAGATGTTGCTCCAGAAAGGGTTCCTAAACAGTATCCCACAGTTATCTGAGTCTGGAGCAGCCTCAGGCAGGAGCCATTTTCAGAACCAAGATGCTGTGGACCCATAGAACATGGTTGCAGCCACTGTGCTGCTCCAAGGAGGGAGAGGGGTGAATAGGTGCACCCATACACCCCTGGGGAGGTGCTTGCTGCCCTGCTACAAGTTACTGTTGAGACTGAGATATAAGTGGATCCCACTTCCCTGGAGTCTTGCTCATGCTGCTTGTCTGGATGGTGTCCCATCCTCTCTGATTCCAACCCAAGGCACCATTTTGAGTGCTTAGTAGTGGGCTGAGCCCTGCCTTGGACCTGAGCTCAGGCTGACAAGGTTACAGCCACTTCCTGACCAAGGACTGACAGAAAATCCAGGCTATCCCATGCATATATATTGTCATACCCAGTGCTCTGCAGCAGGCTGCTCTGAGACTGAAACATGATCAGACCGCATTCTTCACAGCTTTTTGCTCACACTGCTTGCTTAGGTCATGATCTACCCTTTCTGCTCCCAGTTCAAAATTCCACCCTTGTCTTGATTTTGGGCTGATGCACTCTAGCTGCCACCCAGCCAAAGAGGGACAGGGAAGCCAGGTTCTCCTGTGCATACCTAGGACAATACTCAATGCCCTGCTACAGGCTGCTGTGAGACCAAGATTTCAGTGGACCACACACCCCAAAGCTTCTTGCCTACTCACTAGAATGGGACCTCACCCTCCCCAGTCACAAGCCAACAACTGACACCATTTTGAGAGTAGATAGACAGCATTTGGTGACCTGGCGGCAGCAGCTACAGCAGGTATTTTAGTCTCAAGACGGAAACTGGAGTGCTTGCTCTTGAATGAGGGAATGGTTCCACAGCCAGAATTGAACACTGCGTGTGGAGAGTACCTAAGCAGTAGGTGCTGCAGTTAGGCTCTCTCCCATCACTGAACTGGAGGGGGAAGATAATCGTGGAAGCTGAAGGCAGCAAGACTTGCAGCTAGGGACAACTTTGTGACCTAGAACCAGTCTCCAAATGTCATTGCTGGGTGCCCCAGCCTGCTCTCTTGCTCAGCTTGGGGAGAGTGCTCTGCCAGCTCCAAAGAGTGGAAAGGAGGTGGAGCTCACTTCCCTGGAGATCTAACCCTTGGCACAATCCACCCCTGAATGGGGAGTGCCGCCTGCCAAAGTTCTCTTGAGTCAAAGAAAATGTGAACATGGTGCCAGTTTCTGAAGGTGTCACCACCAAAGCCCAGTAATGGAGGTGGGGGGCAGTCATCTCTCCATCCTGCCTCCCTCTTTGGTGCACCTTTGTGGACTCAGCTGTGGCTCTTCCCATTTTAGACCAGGGAAGATGGACTAAAAGAGATCATTTCTCGGGCTTCTCTAGTGCCTCCACTTCACTGAAGATGAATGTGTATGCACTGGGAAAAGGCACTTTTCATGCTTCTCTGTTGCTTCCACTCCTGCCCCTATGCGCTGGTTCCTATTCTTAAGTGCCACCTACCAGACTTCAGCCTGACTTACACCACCAAACAAAATTACATTGCTACAAAAAGTGATGTCTGAGAAAGCCACTGCACAAACCTACCTGCAACCGAAAAACTTGTACAGACCCTTGATACCCTGAAAGCAGCCAGAGACAAATCCAACTGACCATACACAACATACAACACAGTTATTACTCCTGAGGGGAAAAACCGATAAAATATCAAGAGGTAATATCAAGAGGTACCATCCAAAAGATTGCAAATTCAAAAAAAAAAAAAAAAAAAAAAAAAATTTTTGTTTTTTAAAATAAAAAAAAAAAAAAAAAAAAAAAAAAAAAAAAAAAAAAAAAATAGTGTTGGCTTTCTCAGATGAGAAGAAACCAGAAGCATAAGAACTCTGACAATACAAAAAGCCAGAGCACTTCATCAACTCCAAAGGATCTCACTAGCTCCCAAGCAATGGCTCCTAATCAGAATGAAATGTCTGAAATGACAGATACACTATTCAAATATGGATGGGAAAGAAACTCAATGAGATCCAAGAGAAAGTTAAAATCCAACACAAAGAAGTCAGAAAAATGATCCAAGATTTGAAAGATGACATAGCTATATTAAGAAAGAAACAAATAGAACTTTTGGAATTGAAAAATTTGCTACAGAATTNCAGAGACAAATCCAACTGACCATACACAACATACAACACAGTTATTACTCCTGAGGGGAAAACCGATAAAATATCAAGAGGTAATATCAAGAGGTACCATCCAAAAGATTGCAAATTCAAAAAAAAAAATAGTGTTGGCTTTCTCAGATGAGAAGAAACCAGAAGCATAAGAACTCTGACAATACAAAAGCCAGAGCACTTCATCAACTCCAAAGGATCTCACTAGCTCCCAAGCAATGGCTCCTAATCAGAATGAAATGTCTGAAATGACAGATACACTATTCAAATATGGATGGGAAAGAAACTCAATGAGATCCAAGAGAAAGTTAAAATCCAACACAAAGAAGTCAGAAAATGATCCAAGATTTGAAAGATGACATAGCTATATTAAGAAAGAAACAAATAGAACTTTTGGAATTGAAAAATTTGCTACAGAATTTCAAAATACAGTGAGAAGCCTTAAAAACAAACTAGATTAAGCAGAGGAAAGAATTTCAGAGCTTAAAACCAGTCATTTGAATCAACTCAGTCAGCAAAAATAAAGAAAAAATATTTTTAAAAAATGGACAATGACTTCAAGAAATATGGGATTATGTAAGGTAACCACATGTATGACTTAATAGCATTCCTGGGAGAAGAGAAAAGAAAGTAAGCAACTTGAAAAAAATTGGGGGGATCTAATTTAGAAAAATTTGCTCAATTTTATTGGACAGGTCAACATGCAGATAAAGGAAACTCAGAGAACTCCTGCAATATACTATATAAGAAGACCAACCCCAAGACACATAGTCATTATACTATCCAAGGTCAATGCAAAAATATTGAAGTCCAACTATTGCTCTTTGCTGATGGTATAATTCTATCCATAGAAAACCCTAATGACTCCACTCAAAGACTCCTGGAACTGAAAAACAAATTCAGTAAAGTTTCAGGATATAAAATTGATGTACAACAATTGGTAACATTTCTATACACCAGTAGTGTTCTAGCTGAGAACAAAATCAAGAACACAATCTCAAGAAAATGAAATATCTAGGAATTCGTATGACAAAGAGATGAAAGATCTCTACATGAAGAACTACAAAACTGCTGAAAGAAATCATAGACAACACAAACAAATGAAAAAATATTCCATGCTCATGGATTAGAAGAATCAATATAGTTTTTATAAAATAACCATACTTTCCAAAGCAATCTATAGACTTAATGCTATCACTCTCAAAATACCAATGCCATTTTTCACAGAATTAGAAAAAATCTATTTTAAAATTTATTTGGAACCAAAGAAGAGCCCAAATAGTCAAAGAACTCCTAAACAACAACAACAACAAAAAAGAAAGCTGGAGACATAACATTGGCTGACTTCTAAGTTTATTCTAAAGCTATTAAAGTAAACCTTAAAGCTACTAAAGAAAGCTGGAGGCATCACATTGGCTGACTTCTAAGTTCATTCTAACGCTACTAAGACAAGCTTCCAAAAGTAAAGTAAGCTACTAAAGCTACTAAAGTAAGCTTCTAAAGTAATCCAGATAGCATGGTACCATTACAAAAAAATATACACATAGACCAATGGAACAGCATAGAGAACCTAGAAATAAACCCACATACCTACAACCATGTGATCTTCAACAAAATCAACAAAAATAAGCACTGAAGAAAGGACTCCCTATTCGACAAATGGTGCTGGGATAACTGGTGAATCACAGTGATTCTGGTGAATCATTCTATCAAAAAGTCACATGAGCCCATATGTTTACTGCAGTCCTATTCACTATAGCAGAGGCATAGAATCAACCTAGGTGCCCATCAATAGTGGTTTGGATTTAAAAAATGTGATACATATATACCCTTGAATACTATGTAGCCATAAAAAAGACCAAATTATGTTCTTTGCAGCAATATGAATGGAGCCAGAGGTCATTATCCAAGTGAACTAATGCAAGAACAGAAAAGCACACACTGCGTGTTCTCACTTATAAGTGGGAGCTAAAAATGGAATACACATGAATGTGAAGATGGGAACAATAGACACTGGGGACCACTAAACAGGGGAGGGAAGGAGGGATTGGGGAATTGGGTGAAGAACAATCTGTTGGTTACTGCCAGAGTGATGAGATCACTGGGACCCCCAAACCTGTATGTCATTCAATATACCCAGGTATCAAACCTGCACATGAACCCTTTAATCCACAATAAAAGTTGAAATTATATTTTTAAAAAGGAAAATTCTTAAAGGTATTAGGGAAAAGCCAAATTACCTATTACCATATTTCTCAGCAGATATTTTACAAGCCAGTAGAAATTATGGCATATTTTTAGCATTCTTAAAGAAAGAAGTGCCAGCCAATAATTTCATATCTTGCTGAACTAAGCTACATAAACAAAGGAGAAATGAACTGTTTCCTAGACAAACAATTGCTAAGGGAATTTGTCATCAAAAGACCAGCCTTACAAGATATGCTTAAGGGAATTCTAAACATGGAAACTAAAGAACAATTCTTGCTACCCCAAAAGCACATGCAAGCACACAGCCTATTGATCCTATAAAGCAACTACACAATCAAGACTACAAAAGAAGATAGAGAGATCTCAAATTAACAACCCGATTTTGCACCTAAAAAAACCTAAAAATGTAAGAACAAACTGAATCCAAAGCTAGCAGAAGAAAAGAAACAACCTAAATTAGAGCAGAACTAAATAAAATTAATCCCCCTAAGTCGTACAAAGAATCAGTGAAACTAAAAGTTGGTTGTTTGAAAGAGTAAAGAAGATTGAAAGATCACTAGCTAGATTAACCAAAAAAGTAGAGAGAAGATCCAAATGAACACAATCAGAAATGACAAAGGTGACATCACAGTTAATCCCACAGAAATACAAATGATCCTTAGAGACTATTATGAAAATATTTATGCACCTAAACTAGAAAATCCATAGAAAATGGATAAATTCCTGGAAACAATCTCCCAAGATTGAATCAGGAAGAAACAAATTCCAAACAGACCAATAATGAGTAATAAAATTGAATCAATAATACAAAACCTTCCAACCGAGAAAAGCTCCAGACCAGACGGATTCACAGCCCAATTTTACTAGAAATACAAAGAAGAGCTACCAAGTCGAGCTGGTAGCAGTTTTCCTGAAAGTATTAAAAAAAAAAATAGAGGAACAAAGAATCCTCCCTAACTCATTCTATGAAACCAGTGTCATCCTAATACCAAAATCTGGCAGAGACACAATGAGGAAAGAAAACACTATAGGCAAATACAAAATACTGGCAAAATGAATCTTGCAGTACATCAAAAACTTAATAGACCATAATCAAGTAGGCTTTATTCCTGGGATGCAAGGATGGTTCAACAAACACAAATTAATAAATGTGACCTAGCACAGACAGAATTAAAAACAGAAGCCATATGATCATCTCCACAGATGAAGATAAATAATTTGATAAAATCCAACATCCCTTCATGAAAAAAATCCCTCAACAAACTAGGTATTCAATGAACATGCTCAAAATAATAGGTGCCATGTATGACAAACCCACAGCCAACATCATATCCAATAGGTAAAAGTTGGAACCATACCCCCTAAGAACTGGAACAAAATGAGGATGTCTACTCTCACCACTCCCATTCAACGTAATACTGGAAGTCTTAGCCAGAGAAATCAGAAATGAAAGGCATCCAAATAGGAAAAGAGGACGTCCAATTATCTTTACTCACAGTCAACATCATACTGAACAGGTAAAAATTGGAGCCACATGCCCTAAGACTGGAACAAAATGAGGATGTCTACTCTCTCCACTCCCATTCAAAATAATACTGCAAGTTCTAGCCAAAGAAATCAGAAATGGAAAGCATCCAAATAGGAAAAGAGGAAGTCAAATTATCTTTCTTCAGTAATAATAAGATTGTATTCCTCAAAAACCCTAAAGATTCCACAAAAAGGCTACTAGACCTGATAAACAACTTCAGCATAATCTCAGGATACAAAATTACTGTACAAAAATTAGTAACATTTCTACATAGCAACGACATGCAAGCTGAGAACCAAACCAAGAATGCAATTTCATTTACAACAGCCACAAAAAATAAAATATCTAGGAATTCATCCAACTAGGGAGGTGAAGTGAAAGATCTCTACATGAAGAACTACAAAACTGCTGAAAGAAATCATAGACGACACAAACAAATGGAAAAGCATTCCATGCTCGTGAAATGGAAGAATCAGTATAGTTAAAATGTCCATATTGCCCAAAGCAATCTACAGATTCAATCTATTCTTATCAATTATTCTTATCTTACAGATTCAATCTTATTCTTATCTTATCAAAATATCTATTATCATTTTCACAGCATTAGAAAACCTATTCTAAATTTTATTTGAAACCAAAGAAAAGCCCAAATACCCAAGGCAATCCTAAACAGAAAGAATGAAGCTGGAGGCATCACATTGGCTGAATTCTAAGTTTATTATAAGGCTATAATAATCAAAATAACATGGTACAAGTACAAAAAATAGATACATAGACCAGTGGAACAGAATAGAGAACCTAGAAATAAACCCACCCACCTGATCTGTTCTTCAACAAAATCTACAAAAAAAAGCAATAGGGAAAGAATTCCCTACGTAATAAATGGTATTGGGATAACTGGTGAGCCACAGGCAGAGGAATGAAACTGGACCTCTGCCTCTCACAATATACAAAAATTAACTCAAGATGAATTAAAGATTTTAATGCAAGACCTGAAACTATAAAAATTCTACAAGTAGATCTAGGAAATCCTCTTGTAGACATTGGCTTAGGCAAATAATTTATGACTAAGTCCTCAAAAGCAAATTCAACCAAAATAAAAGTTGATAATTGGGACCTAATTAAACTGAAGAGCTTCTACACAACAAAACAAACTATCAACAGAGTCAACAGATAGCCTGAAGAATGGAAGAAAATATTTGCAAACTGTGCATCTGAAAAAGAACTAATATCCAGAATCTATAAGGAACTTAAATGAATCAAGACAAAAACAAATAATCCCATTAAAAGGTAGCCAAAGTTCATAAACAGACACTCCTCAAAAGAACACATGAAAGCAGACAACAAACATATAATAAATGCTAAAGATTATTAATTGTCAGAGAAATGCAAACTGAAACCGCAATGAGATACCAACTTATACCAGTCAGAATGGCCGTTATTAAAAAGTAAAAAAAAACCCAGATGTTGGCAAGATTGTGAAGGAAAGAGAACACTTAACCACTGTTGGTGGGAATGCAAATTAGTTCTGTGGAAAGCAGTTTGGGGATTTCTCAGTTATCCTGGCACCATTTATTGAACAGGGACTCCTTTCTCCATTGCTTATTTTTATTAATTTTGTTGAGGATCAGATGGTTTTAGGTATGTGGGTTTATTTCTAGGTTCTCTGTTCTGTTCCACTATATGTCTATTTTTGGTAATGGTATCCTGTTATTTTGATTACTGTAGCCTTATAATAAACTTAGAAGTCAGCCAATGTGATGCCTCCAGCTTTGTGCTTTTTGTTTAGGATTGCTTTGGCTATTTGTGCTCTTTTTTGTTCCAAATGAATTTTAGAATAGATTTTTCTAATTTTGTGAAAATTAGGTCCGTGGAAAGCAGTGTGGAGATTTCCCAAAGACCTAAAATAGAATTACCATTTGACCCAGCAATCATGTTACTAGGTATATGCCTAAAGGAAACTAAATCATCTTAAATCACATTACTAAGTATATGCCTAAAGGAAAATAAATCATAAAGACGCCTGCACTTGTATGTTTATCACAACACTGTCGAAAATGGCAAAGATATGGAAACAACCTCAGTGGCCCTCAATGGTGAATTGGATAAAGAAAATGTGATACATATACGGCATGGAATACTGCATAGCTATAATAAAGAATGAAACCATGTCCTTTGCAACAACACGAATGCAGCTGGAAGCAATTATCCTAAGTGAACTAATGCAGGAACAGAAAAGCAGATGCCACATGGTCTCACTTATAAATGGGAGCTGAACACTGGGTACACATGGACACAAAGATGGGAAAAATGAATACTAGGGATTCTACATGGGGTGGTAGGGAGGGAGCCACAGGTGGGAAAACTACCTGTTGGGTTCTATGTTCACTACTTGGCTTATAGAATCATTAGAAGCTCAAACCTCAGTCCCACATAATAAACCCCGTGTAACAAATCTGCGCATGTACCCCCAAATCTAAAATTTAAAAAGAAAACCCTAAATGATAAGCAGACACACACACACACACACACACACACACACACACACACACACACACACAAACTACTAGAGCTAATAAAGAAGTTTACAGAAGTTTCAGGACACAACAGCAATATACAAATATCATTGTAATTCTCTACACTAGCAGTGAATAATTCACAAATGAAAATAAGAAAACGATTCTACTTAAAATAACCTCAAAAGGAATATAATATTAAGCAACACATTTAACCAAAAGGTCAGAGTTATATATTAATAAATATATATATTTTTATATATTA
>NW_016810434.1:3588589-3601359 GCF_001698545.2 Rhinopithecus bieti
TATATATAAAATATATATATTTATATATATTAATAAATACAAAATATTGTAAAAAAATTAAAGCCTAAATAAATAGAAAGACATCCTGTGTTCATGGACTGAAATACTTCATATTGTTAATATGACGATACTCCCCAAATTGACTCACACAGATTCATTGCAATCTTTATGAGAATTCTAACTGCCTTGTTTGCAGAAATGGACAAACTGAACCTTAAGTTCTTATGGAAATTTAAGAAACTTTGATTATTCAAAACAAATTTGAAAAATAAGAACTTGTGGCAGAATAGATATATAGATTAATGTAATAGAATAGAGAGTTCAGAAATAAACCCATGTATCTATGGTCAGTTGATTTTCTACAGTAATACAAACACCATTTAATGGAGAAAGAAAGAATAGCTCAAAGGTAGAAACAGCCTGCATTTTAATCAACTGATATAACGGATAATCAGTGTGGCATATGTATGTAATGGAATATTATTCTGCCATTAAAATGAATAAGTACTGACTCATGCTGCAACATAAATGAACCTTAGAAACTTTATGCTAAGTGACAGAAGGCAGACACAAAAGGCCACATACTGCATAATTTCATTAATGTGAAATGTCCAGAATAGGCAAATCTAAAGAAACAAAAAGTAGATAATTGGTTCCCAGGGACTGGAGAGACAGAAAAATTTGGAGTGACAGGCACAGGTTCTTTTAAGAAAATGAAGATATTCTGGAATTAGATAGTAGTGGCAGTTGTATAATAATTGTGAAGACATTAAAGATCACTGAATTTTACACTTTAAAATGATGAATTTTATGCTATATCAATTATGTCTCAATTTAAAATATAAAAAAAATTATATAGTGGGTCATGTAGATCTCCAAATGCTTTACATATATTCACTCTTTTAATCATAATAATGATCCTATAAGGTTTTCACTATGTCTCCCCTCATTTTATATATAGGGAAACTGAAGCATGAAAAGCACAAAGAAGTTAGGAACTTGCCCAAAGTCACACAATGATGAATGCTGGAGTCAGGACTTGAAGATGGACAGACCAGTTTCATGATCCACTTTGTTTTCAGTTATGGATGACCACTATAGGAAGGCATAGTGCTGGGTACATTACGATATTCTATTCATCCCTAACAAGAGCTATATGAGGTAATCGTTATAATTCTCTCTTAATAGATGAGGAAAGTGAGGCTAAATACTTTGCCTAGGGTCATACCTTTATGAAGATGCAGCTATTCCTAAACAATGAAAGTAGACTGATCAAAAGACTCATATATAGAGAATATTAGATTGTTCTCATGCCCTGAATGTACAAATCCTTCCTATTTTCTTGTACTTGAAACCTTATTGTGTTTATGTCTGTATCAATTTACCTGGCTTTAGAAGACCCATCCCCCTGCCAAATACATGTACATTATTAAACAGAGCAGGCAGAAGTCTTAAAGTGAAATTAATTTTCTAGACTGCCGATAAGGAGGCTGAACACAGGAAGTAGTTTTACATTAAACTACTGAGTTTTATCTACATCAGGAAGGAGGGTGGTGGCAGCAGCTTCACAGGAGGACCTAATGAATCACTGCAATCTAATTTGTCAAAAGAAACTTTCTTTTAAGACAGTTCCAGCTAGCTATGGCTATCAATTCCACAGTGTGGTGTAGAAGTTTAGGTCTATTAACAGAGAGAAAAGCAATGATAAGGTGTTTATATAGAAATGACTGAGGCAAAGAGATAAGTTTTGGATTTCTTGAGGATAACAGAATCCCAGGAAACTCAGGGATAAAAGAATGGATAGAAGCATATTTTTTATTTAAAAAAACAAAAAACAAAAAACAAAGAAAATTAGAAGAAAGTAAAACTTAGATTAATGTTGTTAATAATACCAGCTGACCTCTTGTTCAGCTGTAGGCCTCGGACCTCAGTGGGGTGAAAGGAAAAGCATTGATGTTGAAATCAAATATATTCCTAGTGGCCTCTGCCTAGCTTTATAAACTTGAGCAAGTTTCCTAAATTATTTGAGTTTTAGTTTCAGTTTCTATAAAATGACAGTGGTAATACTTGCTTCTCAGGGTTTTTATGGGAATTTACTAGCATAATGGGTGACTTTTTAGTACAATACATGGCAATGTACACTGGGCGCTTGATAAATGTGATTTCCTTTCACCTTCTCCCATATGCCCGTGACCTTGTAAAGGATGCCCTTGTTTTCCATGCCTATATCCCTTCTTTCTCAGCCCCTTTTACTACCTGAATTTCTAATATCTCTATCAATGGGCTTCCAAGATCTTCCCATACATACTCTATTTCCAGGAAAGGATTAAGTATATACTTGAGATATAGCCTCTTTCCTCTCAGTTATGTTAAGCTTCCTGTTAGGACAAGATTTCCAGATCCTTTATCACCCAGGCATGGTTTAAAATGTAGGTTTATTATTCTTCAAGTATGGTGAGGCCAACAGATCAGAAGACTACTGCCACTGAAAATACAGTTTGTTGCCAAGAGGAGGAAGTAGAGCATGCCAGTCAGTACCACTTAGGGGAGCACACTGTAGGTCAGGAAGCAGATGGGTCAAGGGGAAAATTCAGATAAGAGCACTTATTCTGGTTTCCTTTAGAAGGAAAAAGTGAGGCAAGGTCAGCTGGTTTAGGATTGACTAGTTTAAATAATTTTAGGGGGATAATGACCTCGAGTGTAAGACCCCAATGCATGAGGTTGCTGGTTTGTATATGAAAGGCAGGCTTCCAGGTGAGCTGTTCCCTATCTCTAGGAATTGGTTAGCCCTCGGTAGGACACTTTCTCTAAGGTCGTCAAGCCACCAAATACAGAAACTAGAAACCATGGTGACTACAAGGCCACATCGCTTAACGTAAGATTTGGAGTATTAATCCAAATTTTAGGTCTAACTGGTAGAAGATATGTCACCTTGGACAAGTCACTCAACTTTTCTAAGCCTCAGTTTTCCCAGGGGGTAACATGGGTACCTACTTCACAGGGTAATCATGGAGATTAAATGATAGAAACTACGTGCTTTTCACTTCCTAATGCAGTATGAGTTCCAGGACAAATGATTGGAGCACCAGAGGTGAAGGGAGTACTCAGGTGCTCTTGTAGCCACTGAGGCTCAGCAGTAAATAATTTAGACAAAAGGGCTGCCCTTATGTAGCTTACATTCTGGAAATGACGTGATAACCAATAAGTTAGTAAGTAAATGTGCCATATGTCAGATGACAATCAGTGATATGGAGAAAATTAAGGCAGACGGTATTGGGAAGTGAAAGTTACAGTTCTTTAGGGTGCTCAGAGGAGGTCTCATAATATTTAATCAGGGCAACATGAAAGGGAAGGCCAGGAATAGATACGGAAATGAGACATTTGGGTATCTGGGGGGAAAATATACCTGGTAGAGGGGACAGCAAGTGCAAAAACCTTGAGGTAGGAAGTGGGTTGTGCCTGGAATGTTGAAAGACTACAAAGAAGAAACTAGTGTTGAGAAAAAGACTGTTACAGGTAGTTAGGCATGAGTGGGGCAGGATAGGGCTCTTCCCTCACCCACTAGGAATGTCTGGTGGTAGTTTGACAATGACCACATTGCCTCTCTAAAAGTGTTAGATTGGCAGCTGGCGCCAGGGAGAGGCCATATCTTGATAGTGCACACCCGTCGCACTGAAGTGTTAATTGAGTGCAGTTGTCAGGGAGAGACAACTTCCTGGACTGGCGCATTAAAAGACAAAATGGCAGAGTATGACCTTCTGGGGCACTCTACTGGAAAAGGGAAGAAAGCCTCAGATGGGCACACACACAACTTCCCAAACACAAGGTGCATGCTCATCTCCCAAGGGTAAGGAGGGCACTGCACGTGCAGGCAGCCCACATTAAGGGGAGAATCATGAGAAAGGGGCCAGCCTATAAAGTCCTAGAATCAAAGGTTCAACATTACACTTGACATTCAGATGCCTGCTTGGGTCCCTTCCAAATGAACTTTTCTTTCTTTCCTATTCTAAAGCCTTTTTAAATAAACTTCCACTCCTGCTCTGAAACTTGCCTCCATCTCTTTTTCTGCCTTATGCCCCTCAGTTAAATTCTTTCTTCTGAGGAGGCAAGAATTGAGGTTGCTGCACGCGCATATGGATTCACCACTGGTAACTTGGATACTTTCCACCAGTACCAAGATGAGTGAGGTGGAAAGTAGAAAGGGATGGAGTCTTGGAGACCATGGGAACCAGATTCTGGAGGGCATCACGGGCTGGAGTGAAGCATTTGGCTTTTGAGAGTAGGGAGATGGGGAACCCACAATGGAGAGGCTGCATCAGGGGCAGGACATGGCCTCATGTGGAAGTAACTGGTTCACTTTTGTTGCTATGTTATGAACAGACTGTGTTGTGAATAAAAGTAAATTAATCTCAGGAGACAATTGTGATCATGCAAACATTATCCAAGATAATCCAAGAGTGGATGCGGGCCGAGACCACAGGGCAGTGATGAGGATTAGATGCTGGGTGGATTTCTGAAGGTAGAGGTGACAGGATTTGCTGTCTGATAAGATAAGAGATTATTAGAAGAAAGGGGTGTTAAGGAAGACTCCAAGGATTTTGGTTTGAGCAGCTTAAAGGTTGGAGTTTCCATTAATGGAGATGGAAAAACTGTGGGACAACATAATTTGTCTATGGAGGTGAGGGGGTGGTGTTGGAATAGAAGATGCCCTTGAAAATAGAATTGGAGATGCCTGTTAGATACACAAATAAAGATGCCAAGAAGGCAGTTGGATATGTACATCAGTAGTATGTGGAGGAGCTCTAGACTGGAAGTATAAAATTGTAGAGTCATTTGCATGTAAATTACATTTGAAGCTTTGAGGCTTGATAGAATAATAAAAGAGGTGAACATGGAAAAGGTAAAATAATGGATGTTGAGAGTCTTCTGGGAACAATCCCCAGCTTTGACCTGCAAATCCACTTACCAGCCATCATTTCAGCATCATTGCCCAACTCCCTTTGCTCTACTTTCCCCATAGCACACACCACTTTCTAATATGACATTTTATATACTTATTTCTGCATTTGTGTTCATTGGCTGCCTCCTCCAGTGTCTCGCCTTACATGCTGCACTGAATTTTAGCTCCTTAAGGGCAGACGTCATTGTTTATTCAGTAAGATATCCCAGGCACCTAAGATAAAATGCCTAGCAGTTGATGCTAAGTAAGTCTTTATTAATGAAAGAAAGAAATGGTGATTTTTATTAATTTCTCTCTTGAAGGTCTTTTAGTCTTAGAATTTTGACTTTCTAAAGCCAACATACCAAAAAAAAAAAAAAAAAAAAGCTAAAACTTATCAACTTTTTGCATTCATTGACAACTAACATCTCCAATGACAATTTTGAGCAAGATCTCACAAGAAATGACATTGAAGATATTTCCCTGGTCAAGAGATAGCAGGGAGAGAACAAACAACAACATTAAAAGAAAAGAAAAGTGCCCAAGAAAACCTGGCTCCTGGACTGTACCCTGATCTGTTTGAAAATAATGTAAGGTGTACAATTACCAAGACCTGACTTGTCTTCAGGACTAAGTCTGATAGTAATAGCTTTGCTAATAATTTCAACACCGATTTGATTCAACATTAACATACGCATGCCACAAATCCTTATTAATGAGGAAAGATTTGTTCTGCATTAACACTGTTCTAAAAAGTGTGCTAGCTATCGAAGGTATACAAATGAGTAATGATGGTCAATATTCAGTTAGGATATGGTCACTTAAATAATAAAGAATGGACGCAGACAGGAGGATCATAGGACACGGGCTTAGGTTAGAAAGATCTGCAAAGCAGGTATGACTTGGAGTGGGACTTGAAGGGTGAGTAGCATGACGTTTTCAGTCACGGGTCTTTCCTGGACATTTACTTTGTGTTGTTATATGGACCCTGACAGCTCATAATCCCATCTTCCTAGATGACCCGAAGGAGTCATACAGACACTCAAAAGGTTCAAAAGCAAAAACTTTGATCCTCTTCATTCTTTCATAAACATGTTTGGAATTCTTTAGGTCAAGCACTGGACACTAGAAATATCAGTTTAAATAATCCATGAGCACTGCCTTCAAAGAATTTATGCTCTATAGCAATGTGGTTCTTAAACTTTAGGCTACATCAGAATCAACTGGAGATTTTGTTGAAACATAAAGTTCTGGCCCAAGCCTGAGCTGTTGATTCACTATGTCTGTGGTAGAACTCACTTATTTTCATTTTTAGCAAATTCTCAGGTAACGAGATGCTACCAGTCTGGGTGCCAGCTGCATGAGGAAACATACAGCTAAGTAGGTCAGTGATTACCAATCAGTGTGGTGAGTACATGAAGCAGCAGGCAAGGTTTGGGACAGCCCTGTTTGAAATTTGGAAGTGAAAATCGTAGTGCACAAAGCCATCCTTGCTCTGCTTCCCTGGAGATTCTCTGCTGATGAATTACTGGCTTCCCTAATGATGTTTCTTACAGAGAAGTATCAGAACTGCAGCTCTTATAAATTCTCTCATATAAAGAGTTTTCATGTTCACTGTCAATACTCAAAGTCTTAGCTATAAACTAAGTACATCTGGATCTTGATTGATTTCATTGCAAGAAAAAATAAGAAACATTTAATTCATGTTGGTTGAAGGAAATTGAATAGAAAATTAGATACTTGATAAAATCTACAGATTACCAAAAATTCAAATGGATAGTAGAATTGGGAAGGATAAATTATTTATGTATCCACAGCAAAAAGAATTCAAATAAGAATGTGCAACCAATTAACTTTTAATGGATCAATATTATTCTGTGTCAAAGTAGTCAAAAATATTTCCTGAGCTACCTTTCTGTGCATAGCATGTTGGGATATGATGAAATAAATAACAGCATGAGGAGTGATCCATGGTCTCAAATAGGGTGCAGTCTAGTTAGATGGATAAAAAGATTCAGTCATACCTATTCACTCATGAGAAAATGTATTTTATCTTTACTATGTAATGGAAACTGTGTTACATGCTGAGAATACAAACATAAACTAATATAATACTGACATAATTCAATGTAAAGGGTATGATTAACATTCCTATGATATATATGAAGCACAGAAATGCTACATAACTCACTTAAAGTGAAGAAGTTAGTGGAGTGAGTCTTTAAACCCAGAAGTCTGGCCTCTTTACTGTTGTATTATACCTGCCTCAGAAAACAGGCACACTAGACCTGATGATGGAGATATGCTCGTTCGTATTCAGAGTTGTTCTCTGGGGTTGGGGAAGAACTTATTTGAAGGAGGTTCTTTTGCTATGTCAACTTAGACACTTGGGAATATTTACTAAGAACAGTATATTCATTTTCTATTGTGTGTAACAAATTGTTCTAACACTCAGGGGCTTAAAATAACAAACATTTGTCATCTTGCAGTTTCTGTGGGCCAGAAATCTAGGCACAGTTGATTTCAGGGCGTCTGACCAAGGGTCTCTCACAAGATGGCAATCACAGTGCTGGTGGGCACTGTGATCTCACGCGAGAGCCAGACTTGGGGCAGATCCGCTTCCAAGCTCACTCAAGGTATTGTGAGAAGCATTCAGCTCCTCATGTGCTGCTGGACTCAGGGGTTTGTGGAAGCATTCGGGTCCTCATGTGCTGCTAGATGGAGGGCCTCAGTCCCTCAATGGCTATTGACCAAAGGCGTCACTTAGTTCCTTACCACGTGGACTTCTGCAAGGGCAGCTCACACATGGGGATTGGCCTCTATCAAAGGGAGTAAAAGGGAAAGAGTGGGGGCGTGCCCTTAGATAAAGCCACAGTCTTTGTAACATAAACCTAATATCAGCAATGACACCTTATAATTTCTGTCATGTATTATGAATTAGAGGCAAGTCAGTAAGTCCAGTTCAAACCTAAAGGAAAGCGAGTGCACGAGAATGTGAGTTCTGGGAGGTGAGGCTCTCTGGGGCCACCTTGGAGGCTGCTGACCACAGCGTGAACTCTCATTTTATTAAGAGGATTTGGCATAATTTGCTTGCCAGAAAACAAGGAGCTGTTCTAACAAACTTTCTGGATCTCTGAAAAAACTCATGAAAAGAAGAGTGAAGGAGGCAGAGTCCCGAATATTCTTAGCCAGACCCTCCATGAACTTGGCTGCCGTCTGAAATAAACATGTCAGTGGGGACAGGAGATGGGCATGGTGTGTCTGAGGCACAGAGCCTGCTAAAGTATTCTGAAAGTCAGATCTATCACAGGCTCATTGAGGTTCTAGTAATCCTGCAGAAAAGCACCAGGGTCTGGCTTTTAATAGAGGGAAAGGTGAGCCACAGCTGTCTCACAAAATGGAAGGATGTCTCCTCCCATGCTGGCTCCCTTGCTGACATTCTGCATATGCTCAAGTCACAGTGCATTTTGTTTGTCTTGAGTTTGCATTTCTGTTTTAAACTCATGCTAATTCCGGTAAGGATAAAGGAAGCCTAGAGTGAAAATGTGATTCTCTATTGAGATTTGGGGTTTTCTGGGGCTTCTTAAGAAGACTTTGCCAGCCACAGTAGCTGATTAAGAAACCCAGAGGAATCAGCTGGGTTTCTGGCCTTGTAAGACTCTAGCTAAGCTTTCAGTCTTAGCTTATTATATAGAGAGGGAGGGGGCAAGGTTAAGAACACCTCCATACTTTTTGACATGTTCAAGGATCACTCGGGGCGGTATTTTATTTGATGCTTTCAAACAATATGCATGGCCAGAGTTATTATTATTGTCATTATTTGGGAAATGAAGACAGTGAGGTTTGGGGAGTTTCCATCACCTGCTCAAGGTCACTCTCAGGTAGGGAAAGGGCCAATGCTTGATGCAGGCCTGGCTGACTGAGAGGTTGCTAACTCATGGTGCAGCTCTATTCTCCACTGAGGAAAGAGTCCCCAAAGCCATAAACAGACAAACCAAAAAAAAAAAAAAAAAAAAGCTCTTTATACTCTTGGATGCTTGCACTTATAGATCAAGGCCTATGTTTCTCTACCTTTCTTGACATCCAGTGCTGTTGCTGGTGTGAGTGCTGCAGTTGGTACTCCAGGGTTCATCAGTCCATGTATGGGGGAAATAAACCAAGGGCTTTGGAGCATGGCACATGCCAGTTCAAATCCTAATTCCTCTCTCTACCACCTTGGTGAAGTTACTAAAACTCTTTCAACCTCAGTTCCTTTACCTGCAGAATGGAGTTAAAAGTGACCATCGGTGTGCAGTACTTAGTAAGTGCGAGTGTTTGACAAAAGGAAGTTGCTTTCTTTCAGTGGAGTAAGAGACGGTCGAGTGTCTGGTGCTTGTCTGAGGTCTGCTAGATTCCTTCATCAACTGGAAGGGTCCAAGTTATGATCTTACATAGCCCGATATCTTTAATAGAAATTGTTAGACTCAGGCTTGGCTATTAAAGCTGGTCTTTGTGTAAAACGCCAATAAAATTACTTCTCCCTGAAATGTGTTTCTGTCAGACTCTTATCCCCTAAACCTGGCTGGGCATTGATTAGGGACTCCACTAGAGCAGTTTCCAGCAGCCCATAATAAAAGGAAAGAGCCACTGAATCAGAAGCAGATAAACTCCTTATAGTCCACGGGAGAACTCCGGCCTGGTTCCCTGGTTTTACTGAATGTTGTTGCATGTGGACATAAATCACCTACTCATTTTAGAGAAATTTTACCTGTAGCTAAAAATCTAAGGAGCATTTGAAAAATGTAGACACACACAGACTAAGAGAAAATAAAAGCCAAATTCAATTACATGGTACACCTTAAAGTAAGTGTTTCAGGAACAGAAAGACCCAAATAAGATCTAATACGTAGATTCCACTAGGAGGAAACTGAATGTCCCTCAGGTTTTGGAACAAGTCGAATGGACATTGATAGATTTGTCTTGCTTTCAGATTAAATTGAACTTCTCATGTGAAAGTAGTTTCCCAGCTTCTGAGCTTGAAAGCTCCATTTTTTTCCTTAACTAAATTTCTCTTGTTTAGATGTCTTAGCTTTCAAGCAGCTTGAAAAGTGATACATTGGAGTCTGGGAAGGTTTAGGAGAAATTATTTATTTGAAAATTTTGAGAGAAAAACAGTCTTTGGCAGACTCTTCCTTCCCTCTGGTGAAGTGGCGGACCCTTGACTGGGCTTCAGCATTTTCTCTCAGGCTTAAATGCCCAAAATGTACAAAATGACTTTTCAACAATTTTTCGTAACTTGACAAGATAAATATGATAAGGGTTGAATGTGAGCATTTGTGAAAGTGAGGGCTGTCCTCAAAAGAGTGGAGATACCACATAGGAGTGCTAAGCGGATGGCAGGCTTAGCTGTTAATTAGATAATATGCTGAGAACTGGTTTTTCCTGTAGCATCTGTGGACATAACCTCATCTTTGGGGTTAGCTGGCTTACAGAGAGATACCAATGCTAATTTATAGCTCAAGAAAGTATTTTAATTTTAGGCATTGAAAGATAAACATATTTAGACATGGCAGAGACATTCACAGAAGAGTAGAATAAATGCTATTGTTCACATGTAATTACAGCCTCCCTAAGGACTGAGCCTGTGGATTATTCAATTGTTCCAGTTCTTGCTTATATTCCAAAGTACAGCAGGAACCTGACCTTACCTCTTATGCATAGCTGAGCAGTGTGGTTTTAGAATAGGGTTTCCCACGAGGACACTGTTGGTGTTCTGGGTTGGATACTTCCATGTTGTAAGGGTTGTTCTGTGAACCATATGATGTTAAAGCAGCATCTCTGGCTTCTACTCACTAGTTGTCAGTTGAAATCTTCCTCCCCCACTATAACAAAACAAATGTCTCAAGACATTGCCAAATATCTCCTGGGGTAACTGACCAGCTTGAAAATCACTATTTTTGAGGAATATCTGTCATGACTCATAATATTTTTGCGTATTCTCTTATCTCAGAATCTGACACTATTTTCTCTCTCTTCATTCTACTTCTTCACCACTATCATCATTGCCACATTATTGAACAACTATGATGAGGACATTGGACACTGGTGTTTTATATACAACAAATATTTACCAAGTGTAGATTGAAATCTAGGGTAGGTGTCAGAGACTGATGGGTGAAAAGCCTGAAAGATAGATGCAGTCAGGCAGGATCAGGAAGTCTCAAATGGAACAGTAAGCAGCTGGAAATACACACACACACACACACACACACACACACACACACACACACACACAGTCATGAACAAGGCAAGACCATAGTCCTCAAAGGAATTATAACCTAGTTGGGAAAATGATGCATTCATGTTGAGAAAAACAATAAAAAGCAAACTCCCCACATACCAAGTGAATGGCAGAGACAGTAAAAAGCAGGATGAAAAAAGACTGCACTGGACTAAAAAGAAAAAATTTACAGGATGAATTAACTTTCTATTGCTGCTATAACAAATTACTACCACTTTAGCAACTTAAAACAACACGCATTTATTATCTCATGCTTCTTTAGGTCAGAAGTCCAGGTTGACGTGGCTGATACCTCTTCTCTAGGTGTCACAAAGCCAAAGTTAAGATATTGATTGGCGGGGGCTGTTACGGAGTGGTCCTGGGAAGAAATAGCTTTCCAGGTTCAGCCAGGTTGTAGGCAGAAAACATTTCCTTGCAGCTGTAGGATTGAGCTCCTCTTCTTGCTGGCGGTCAGCTGGGGCCTGCTCTCAGCTTTGTGGCCTCTCTCTGGTCCTGCATTTCAGAGGCAGCAACAGCACACCAAATCCTTCTCATGCTTGGAATCTCTCCTACTTCCCCTTCTGCCACATCTCTTCTGTCTCTAGACAATAAAACGTTTTCTGCTTTTCAGGGGCTCATATGATTAGATTGGGCCTACGCACATGGTTTAAAATAATTTCCGAGGCGGGCGGATCACGAGGTCAGGAGATCGAGACCATCCTGGCTAACATGGTGAAACCCCGTCTCTACTAAAAAAATACAAAAAAGTAGCCAGGCTAGGTGGCGGGCGCCTCTAGTCCCAGCTACTCCGGAGGCTGAAGCAGGAGAATGGCGTGAACCCGGAGGCGGAGCTTGCAGTGAGCCGAGATGGCACCACTGCACTCCAGCCTGGGGGACAGAGCAAGACTCCATCTCAAAAAAAAAAAAAAAAGAAAAAAAATTTTTCCCAATCTCAAGACCAATAACCTTAATAGAACCATGA
This sequence comes from Rhinopithecus bieti, assembly GCF_001698545.2. NCBI lineage: Eukaryota > Metazoa > Chordata > Mammalia > Primates > Cercopithecidae > Rhinopithecus > Rhinopithecus bieti. The sequence goes on from NW_016810434.1 coordinate 3,600,770, forward strand.
AAGGTAATATATTAATAGTTTTTGGACGTTAGGGTGTGAACATCTTTCGGAATGGCATTCTGCCTACAGAGATGACCGAAGAAAGCAGTAGTGAGCCAAAGACAGCAGGATTCTACACATGGACTTGATGAACAGTGGGGCTCTAATGAAAGTTTTTGCACACAGAGCATTTTTTAAACAAACTTTTAATTTCAGAATAGTTTTATATTTACAAAAAAGTTATAAAGAGACTTTCTATATACCCCTCTGCTGGTTTTCCTCATTGGTACGTTGCCAAAACTAAGAAATGAACATTGTCAAGCCTGTAATCCCAGCACTTTGGGAGGCCGAGATGGGCGGATCATGAGGTCAGGAGATCGAGACCATCCTGGCTAATACGGTGAAACCCCGTCTCTACTAAAAAATACAAAAAAACTAGCCGGGCGAGGTGGCGGGCGCCTGTAGTCCCAGCTACTTGGGAGGCTGAGGCAGGAGAATGGTGTAAACCCGGGGGGCGGAGTTTGCAGTGAGCTCAGATCTGGCCATTGCACTCCAGCCTGGGCGACAGAGCGAGACTCCGTCTCAAAAAAAAAAAAAAAAAAAAAAAAAAA
>NW_016810434.1:3601481-3607241 GCF_001698545.2 Rhinopithecus bieti
AAAAAAAAAAAAAAAAAAAAAAAAAAAAAAGAAATGAACATTGGTACATTGCTGCAAACTCCAGCCATTTGCATATCTCTTGCTTTTCCATGAATGCCTTCTCTCTACTCCAGGATCAAACCCAGGGTACCACATTGCATTTAGTTATCATTCCTCCCAGTTTCCTCTGTTCTGTGACAGTTTCCCAGTATTTCCCTTTTCTTCTTAATGACCTCAACAGTCTTAAGGTGTGCTGGCCAAATGTCCACTAGAATTTCTCCCAGCCTGGTGAGTCTCATGTTGTTTCCTCATGACTACACTGGGGTTAAACTCCAGGGCCCTTCTGGTCACCTTACATGATGGGGTCACGATATTCACTTGACATATCTGGTGATGTGAACCTTTATCACATGGTTAAGATAGTGTGCCAAATTTCTTTACTATATAAAGTGGTTAATTTTCTCTTTCCCTACTCAAGGGGATTTTTGAATGATTTGTTTTGACATACTGGGTAGAAGGGATTTGAAATGAAAGGGGGATTTTATTAGAAAATAGTGATTGGACCATGTGCCTATGTAGGTGTAAACTATTGAGATAGTTGTACTTAAGGCAGAAAGAGAGAGAGAGAGGAAGAGAAAGAGAAATGAGAAAAATTCAATAGAACCTAGTGTTAATCTTGAAGGAGAGGGTCAGAGGGTCAAAGATAATTTCAAAGTGTCAAGCATGCACAATAAGATTAATGACAATATCAATGACAACGATGTGTAGGTGGGAAGGTAAACTTGGATGATAACTTTAGTTTTACATGCATTATTTTAATTCAGAGGATTTTATTGTTCTTATCTATAAGGCCATCCAGGAAACAGTTGAAAATATAGAATTGAATGTCATAAGGAAGGTCAAGGTTGAAGACAGCCAGTTTGCAATAAAGTACTATTAAAATGGAAACGTTATTTCAAAGGTCTCCAAATATGTTCATTTTCTAATCATTGCAATTTATTCAGGGGAACCAACCTTCCATGCCAGACATTTTTTTGGCTATCCTCATCTCAACCTTTCATTACGACTTCAGAATAAAAGCAAAGTGAGGTCAAATATCAGATCCCTGCAGGGAGATAACCTGGGCTCTTTGTCTGATGGAATCTCAGCATCTGACAGCTCACTGCTCTTCAGGGAAATCCAGGGCAGCTGCTTTCCTTGACATTCAAAATTTAGAACTTATAATGGAGCCAAGTTCTTCATGGCTGTTCCTCTCTCCTCGTCTCCAGTGATCCAGCAAACTGAGTGCTTTGCTGGCAGCCCTAACTGACTCCTGGAGTTTTAAGACCCATAAGGGAAGGAACTATGTATAATATTTCTCTTTGCTTTTGCAAAGTACTTGCCATCGAACTAGAAGCATATCATATCACTGGGGGAAAATACGAATGAAAGTTAGATGGGGCTGGGCGTGGTGGCCCATGCCTGTAATTCTAACACTTTGGGAGGCCGGGGCTGGTGCATCGCCTGAGGTCTGGAGTTCGAGACCAGCCTGGCCAACATGGTGAAACACTGTCTCTACTAAAAGTACAAAAATTAGCCGGGTGTGGTGGCTTGAGCCTGTAATCCCAGCTACCCAAGAGGCTGAGGCAGGAGAATCATTGGAACCTGGAGGCAGAGACTGCAGTGAGTTGAGATCATGTCACTACACTCCAGCCTGGGTGACAGAGCAAGACTCCATCTCAAAAAAAGAAAGAAAGAAAGAAAGAAAGAAAGAAAAGAAAGAAAGAAAGAAAGAAAGAAAGAAAGAAAGAAAGAAAGAAAGAAAGAAAGAAAGAAAGAAAGTTAAATGGATTTGAGTTCAAAACCTTGCTCTGTCATTTACAGTTAAGCAATGAGGCAAGTTACACGAGTATTTGGAGCTGCAGATTCCTTCCCTGAAATATTAAGAAAATAGTATATACTTCACAGAAAGGTTGTAAACCTTGCATATGGCAGTAAATCGGACATAGAAGACACTTGATAAAGGTTAATAATAACAGACACCTACACAGCACTTACTTAGGATCAGGCATTGCATTAAGTGACGCTAATTTTACCCATTCATTTAATCCCCACAGCAACCCAATGAGGTAAGTAGACCATTGTTATCTCCACTTTATAGATGAGGAAACTAAAACAAAGACTAGTAAAATGACTTTCCCTACATCACAAAGAGCAGAGATGGAATTAGAATTCAATAAGTCTGGCTTTTGAATCTGCGCTCTTAAGAACTATGACATGACATTATTATGCATATAGCACCCAATAGTAATCCACAATAGCTCTTATTATTATTGTTAATAAAGCTTTTTTAAGAACTTAAGCTTATTAGCCATTAACGTAGGAGAAGACAAGAGTATCTGTTGTGCCCACTTTTATTTAACACTAGCTCTTCTAGTCAATGCAACAAGAAAAATGAAATATTTGAATAATTTAAAAAACTATCATTTTTTTTAAGATGTTGACTTTCCAACATGAAAACTTGACATAACAAATATAAATAGTAAAATGGCTGGTTATCAAAAGAAAAGTTCAAGTTCAAAAGCTTTCCTATATAGAAGTTACATTACACAGAATTCTTGGGCATTATGATGGGCCACAGACATATTTAGGAGTTGATGCTGGCAGTCGTCTGAGAATTCAGTGAAGAATGTTACTCAGAATGCCTCCCTAGAACCTCTCCAACATGGTAGTGTCAGGATCAAGATACTCCTCAGCTTTCAATGCCGTCTTCCTTTAGTTCTTCTCCAACAACCTTCTCGAGTCCCATCATGTTTCCACTAAGAGTCTCCTTAGGACCCTTCCAGCTTGTCCTCAGAACTGAGTTGTGCACAATAATCATTTTATTATTCTTAAAATTTTGTGGGTCAGGAACTTGAGAAGACCCTAGCTGGATGGTTTGTATTTGGTCCTTCTAGGCAGCTGCATTTAGACATCAGCTAGAAATCATTATTAGAAAACCTGGCTTGGCTGTATGTTCAAGATGTTGTATGCACATGGTTGGTGTTTTTCCTGGCTATCAGGTGAGAACTCAGCTGTTTCTGTCAAATGGGCTGTCAAATGTGACCTTTCTAGCAAGGTACTCTCAAGGTAGTTGGACTTCTTACACAACAGCCAGCTTTCCCCAGAGTGACTGCCCAAGAGGATCAACCAACAGGAAGCTGAATGACCTATTCTGCCCCAGCCATGGAAGACACGTAGCTTCACTTCTACCTTACTCTGTTTGTCTGAAGCAGTCATAAGTCTTCCAGATTCAAGTAAAAATAATGGCAATGAATAGAATGGGAGACAGTGTTTGTGACAAAAAAGTGACTAAGAGATTAGGTGATATAATAATAAAATTTATAACAGTAATTTAAAACTTAAATTAATTATAACTTCAGATACCACACTAGTTTTTCCAGCTTTTGCAAGTGTTAATTGCCAGTAAGCTCCACTGGAGCCTTCTCTGGGACTTGCCATTAGCTGAAAAAGCCACTTTGGCTGAAGAAGTCCTGCCCACTTCTCAGAATCTCATTTCTTTTTTTTTTTTTTTTTTGTTTTGAGATGGAGTCTTGCTCTGCCACCCAGGCTGGAGTGCAGTGGCCGGATCTCAGCTCACTGCAAGCTCTGCCTCCCGGGTTTACGCCATTCTCCTGCCTAGTAGCTGGGACTACAGGTGCCCGCCTCGTCGCCCGGCTAGTTTTTTGTATTTTTAAGTAGAGACAGTGTTTCACTGTATTAGCCAGGATGGTCTCGATCTCCTGACCTCGTGATCCGCCCATCTCGGCCTCCCAAAGTGCTGGAATTACAGGCTTGAGCCACTGCGCCCGGCCCCTCAGAATCTCATTTCTAATGATCAGTTGATGCAGAGTGTAAACAATTTGCTTCTTAGAACAATTTGGGACTATTCTGAAAGATATTGAGGAAAGGGGGACACTAAAAGACACCCATTGGTTCATCTGGGGAATACATATGTTCTTCCCATCTTTGTGATATATGAACAACCTTCTGATGATCAGAATCATTTGTCCTGCCAGGATGTTGATTCCTTCATCTGCTGGTCTCTTGGCAAAAAGAGTAGAGTCAGAAGTGACCAAGCAGCAGCTGTCACTTGGGCTAGTAGGACTCAGCTGTTTCACTTGGTAGAATTGTTTTTCGTCTAGGAATCAAAACATCTAAACCAGGTTTGGAAATGGAAGGTCCAGGTTCACCAAGTGGGAAATTCGGAATGACGGTAAAAGTAGCCTCTCTTACTTCTGCTCCTTGGTTTCATCCATGATGTGATTCTCCTATTGGGTCTCACCATAATATCACACGGCATCTTTCCCTCCAGTGGACAACTCCCTGATTATAGCAGAGACCCTAGGCAGAGACCTAGGTAAGCAGTGCTCTTTTTGCTCCACTGAAGCTATGAGCTCATGAATATGAGGAGCCACAGCCTGGAGCTGATGCAGAGCCCTTTCCTGCTCTAGGCCTAGGAGGGTCAGCGTTATGTGTCCACTCTGCCAAGGTAAAGTCCTTCATTATGCAACCAAATCCTAATTTAGATGTTGTTATGAATGTATTTTGTAGATGTGATTAATAGCTGCAATTTGTTGTCTTTGAGTCGAGGAAATTACACAAAGTAATCTGGGTGGGTGGGCCTGATTGCAATCACATAAAAGACCTTAACAGCAGAGCTAAGATTTCCTTAAGGAAGATGAAAGTTTACCTGGGGACAGCAGCTTTGGTTCCTGTCAAAGAATTTCCAGCCTTCTTTTCTTGATTCCTTGCACTATGGATATGAGACTTGCTTAGCCAGCTCCCACAACTGTGTAAGCCAATTCCTTATAACAAGTCATATGTATATTAATGCATACACATATACATATATGCATATGCATGTGTCTCTGTGTGAACACACAAACACACACACAATGATGTATGTATGTATATCCTACAAGTTGGCTCCTCTGGTGAGAGAAGGCTGACTGGCTGAGAGAAGGCCTTACTAAAATTTGGCAGCTTTTGGTTATTCCAAAGTCCACCCCTTTCCAGTAGAAGCCTGACTGTCATAGCAGACCTCTTAAGGTGGAACATTCAGCCTTCTTTGGAGCTCTGTTACTGTTATAATTCAATCTTGGACTCCAGCCTCAGCTTTTTCTTTTCTCCCATTGCAGGGGGTGAGTCTCTCTCTATGCTTCTAAGAAGACCCTCTGACCTTAGTCTTTGGTTGGACATGAATCACCTTCAGCCCTTCATTGTTCCTCGTCACAGTGTTCATTGTGCACAGCAGCATTCATCCAGTTCCATAGTCCTCATAATTATTAATTCTCAAATATTTCTCGGTCATCTTTTATATTGCACATATCAATGCTTTCTCCTTTCTTGGTATGCAATCTTGGTTATACTGGGTAATGCTTTAATAACTACTCTACTGTTGTATGCCAACGAATGCCTGTGCTCCACCAGTCACCATTTTTGGGGTCCTTATTGCCTGCCAGTCTGCAAGTTATCTAAGTTCCAATGATCTCATTTTATTTATTTATTTATTTATTATTATTATTATAGATTAAGTTCTAGGGTACATGTGCATAACATGCAGGTTTGTTACATATGTATACTTGTGCCATGTTGGTGTGCTGCACCCATCAACTCGTCAGCACCCATCAACTCGTCATTTACGTCAGGTATAACTCCCAATGCAACTCCCTCTCCCCTCCCTCCTCCCCATGATAGGCCCCATGTGTGATGTTCCCCTTCCCGAGTCCAAGTTATCTCATTGTTCAGTTCCCACCTATG
>NW_016810434.1:3611521-3619408 GCF_001698545.2 Rhinopithecus bieti
TGTGAGGTGTGGGGTGTCAGACTGCCCCTAGTGGGGGATGTCTCCCAGTTAGGCTACTCAGGGGTCAGGGACCCACTTGAGCAGGCAGTCTGTCCGTTCTTAGATCTCAACTTCCGTGTTGGGAGATCCACTGCTCTCTTCAAAGCTGTCAGACAGAGTCATTTGCGTCTGCAGAGGTTTCTGCTGCTTCTTTTTTTTTTTTTGTTGTTGTTGTTGTTTAGCTGTGCCCTGTCCCCAGAGGTGGAGTCTACAGAGACAGGCAGCCCTCCTTGAGCTGCTGTGAGCTCCACCCAGTTCGAGCTTCCCAGCAGCTTTGTTTACCTACTTAAGCCTCAGCAATGGGGGGGCGCCCCTCCCTCAGCCTCACTGCTGCCTTGCCATTAGATCGCAGACTGCTTTGCTAGCAATGAGGGAGGCTCCGTGGGCGTGGGACCCTCCCGGCCAGGTGTGGGACATATTCTCCTGGTGTGCCCGTTTGCTAAGACCCTTGGTAAAGCGCAGTATTGGGGTGGGAGTTACCCGATTTCCCAGGTGTTGTGTGTCTCAGTTTCCCTGGCTAGGAAAAGGGATTCCCTTCCCCTTGTGCTTCCCAGGTGAGGCAATGCCTCGCCCTGCTTCAGCTCTCACTGGTCGGGCTGCAGCAGCTGACCAGCACCGATTGTCTGGCACTCCCTAGTGAGATGAACCCAGTACCTCAGTTGAAAATGCAGAAATCACCTGTCTTCTGTGTCTCTCGCGCTGGGAGCTGGAGACTGGAACTGTTCCTATTCGGCCATCTTGCTCTGCCCGAGTAATCTCATTTTAGAGTTTTATCTCTTAGACTCTTGGTGCTGCCTGTCATAGGTTGGGTTCCCTGGGAAGCAAACACTGAGATGGGAATTTACAAGCAGAATGCTTATAGTAGGAATGCTTTCAGAATCCACACCTGTGGAGGAATAAAGCTAGCAACATTGGGCAGAGTGATGCTATAGCAGTATTGACACTGGTCAATTCTATATAAAGTCATGGAGCTGGGTTGGCCCTTCAGAGTTGTCTAAAGTTGAACAGGGGGTCAGGCATTTATACCGCTATGTTGACCCATCATCAAATGTGCCTCTAAACCAGGAAAGGGGAAAAAATGTGAGAGTCAGCTCTGTTTAGTTGAAGGCAAGTTCCAAAAAAGAATTCAGCTGAAAGCTACTGGCTGCTAAAACTCCCAGAAGTAGCGAAATGAGGGTTTTAAACCTGGAGAGGGGTTCTAGGAGGTACCCCATGGCATCCATTACAGCCTAGCATCAAGGCCTATTGCTACAAAAAAACAATGTACCAGGTTGGGATCCACATACATGGGTCATGTCTTTAAAAATGTCCCAGTGTCTGTAACTGGGAGTCCTTAGGAGTATGATAGCCTTGAAGTTGACTGGGGTTTTAAAGTAGTTCTATTGTTAGAGAAACATGCTTTAGAGATGAAGGTTTTCTCAACTTCAAAGGCAACCCAAAGATTCCTACCATTGTCCCTACAGGAAATGGACTTCTAAAGTGATAGAACTTCTAGAATGTAATTTGTTTCTATGTCTCTGCCTGGCATGACCACGGAGGAAACGATATCAGAGCATAGAAAGTAGGACAGCAAGATTGACTGACCAAGTTTCTTATTCCCCAACTAATGCAGAGAGATAGGATTCTTCGTTTCCAGGAGAATTTGGCATGTGCTATGGATCAAGGATCTCCCCATGATATTTCCTTTTCTCTGCTTTGTAAGTGGGAATGTTTGAGATTATTACATTTTTCCAGTCAGTTTTAAGTTGATATGTTTCAGATGATGAAACTGAGTATTTATTTTATTCATAGATCTCAGAATATTGAAATAGGATTTTAGTAGAAATACAGGCAGAACGAATATTCCTTTGATTCAAAGCTCATTTCATGGTATGAATCCTTTTATGATTCATTTTGTATTATGAATTCTTTTATGATTCTTGATATGTCATGACATGAAATTAGTATGCAGTATCTGGAACTGACTTTGGGCTATAACCCTTTGGGCAGTGTTGAATATGATTTTAATTGTACATAGATACTTGTAATTTGTTAGAGCAAATGTTTGAGAAGAAGTGTATATATGCTCATTGGTCACTAAAGGAAGACTCAAGCTATTGTTTTAATGTTTAGCCTGTTTTTTCCAATTACATATCCTCTTACTTTTAAGATAAATCTTATCATATGCAATCAGTTGGTCAGGGAATTGTAAAATCTCTCTGTACTGCACCAGCTATAGAGTTGAAATGTTATTCACCTCGGGCCAAGAATAGCCACTTCTTGAGTATAGAGTTGGTACATGTTAATTACCAACACATACCTGTGGGGCAGAAATTAATGTTCTGCCCCACAGTTAATGTTTGAATATTGAAAGTCAGGCCTTCTTTTTCAACTGAGGTTGCCAAAGTGGGAGAACATGAATACAGATGACAAAGTGGCCCTCTTTCTCACTGCATAAAAGATGCTACTTGTAAGAAAGAATGAGACCAATACAGAAAGCTAAGAAACAGAGCTCAAGAAAAAGCATTGATAGTCATTTGGGCATCTCTCTCCAGGTACTTGAAATAACTTCTAAATCCAGACTTCTTGGTAACGTGAGGATGTAATTTTTTCCTTTAGCTCAATCTAGTTTTAGATGGTTTTCTACCTCTCACGACCAAAAAAGTCCTGACTATAGACATCATCTGTAATCTGTTTGCTACAGCCAATGGCCTTTTACCAGCTGTTATTCTCATTCAGTTCTTAATATTTCTCCAGAATAACTGGTCCTTGGCTCCTGACAGTCTCTTTCCCACTCCTCAGACCCTCCCATCATGGGCTATTCAAGAAGCACAATCAGGAGTTTTTAGCTTGGTTCCATTTCTGCCATCAGTTTACTGCATATCTATAGGTAAATTACCTTACTTATCTAGGCCTTTATTTCCTCATTTCTAAAGTGAGCATTTGACACAAAATTACTCATTCAGCTCTAAAATCCTGCCATTTTATAGCAATAGAAAGTTGGAAGAAGAAATCGTGCATTAGAAGTTGCATAAACTTAAGCATATGCTTGATTCAAATGCAGATGCACTCAGGTGAAATAATTTTAATTTCTCTTTTAATGTTGAATAAAGTCATGATGTCCTATAATATGTGCACTTTTTTCCAAAATGAAGAAAGGAGACCTTTTTCTTAAAGCTGTAAAGGATCCAACAATGCCCAGTGTTATTGTTGCTTGAATTCCAATTACTGGGAAAGCATTCTGCACATCTTTACTCATCACATTTCAACATGTCATCTCCTCTAAGTGGAACCAATTGTATTAAAGCAGTTGTGAAACTCCAGTCATCCTCCTCCTTTTACTAAAAATGTAATCATAAAAATTTTAAATGCACATATTCATTTTCCTCCCCTTCAACCGTGCAAGTACACCTTGGCAATATTCATTGCAAAAATGGTTATCAGGTCTCTCTCTATGAAAATCTTAATGGAAAATTAGATACAGAACAGTCTCCTGCTAAACTAAACATCTGATTCTATTACTTGGAAAACAGTTAATATTCATTTTGCATCCACCACTAAAATCTTTCTATCTTTGTTATTTTCTTCCTCTCCATTATTTTCTTCCATTTTGTGTGTGTGTGTGTGTGTGTGTGTGTGTGTGTGTGTGTGAATTAGGGAAAAGAGAAAGGAAGCATTTCCCAGATATTCAAGCTAACACTATACTAAATATTAAAACTGCAGAATTTCAGGATAATATCTACACACCAAAAGGGTCTTTTCTTACATCTAAGAAACTTCCGTTTCTTTGTTTCAAATTAAATGAAATCTGAGTCCAAGCCCCTATTTGTCCAAGTAGAAAAGAAATTTCACATCTTTTTGTTGTGGAGAACTCTCACCCTCTTGAGATTCATTTTGGAAACCGTAAGCACCACCATATTCCAAAGCATTTGGTTCAGGTCCTATGGCCTGTCTGCAATGGTCCGCAGGAATGCAGTTGTCTAAATCTGCTTGGTTTTTTGAAGTTGACTGCATTACTGTTTCTATATTAAACTTGCACAAGGAGATTATTCATGAGGCTAGGAGCCTTACCTCCTCATGTGCAGCCTTTCTACGATGCAATATTACTAACAGAAGTCCTATCACATTTCTCAGGAGGAGAGAAACTAACACTTTCACCTGTGGGGTCTATTCCCTCCTCCAGTCTTCATAGCTTAGACAGAAGTTTTAAAAACAATCTATATGCATCTATCTATCTGTCTGTCTATCTATCTATCTATCTATCTATCTATCTATCTATCTATCTACCTATCTATCTATCATCTATCTCTATCTATCAATCATCTATCTGTCTATCATCTATCTATCTATCTATCTATCTATCTATCTATCTATCTATCTATCTACCATCGATCTCTATCTATCAATCATCTATCTGTCTATCTATCTGTCTGTCTATCTATCTATCTATCTATCTATCTATCTATCTATCTATCATCTATCTCTATCTGTCTCTCAATCATCTATCTACCTATCTATCTATCTATCTATCTATCTATCTATCTATCTATCCTTCTATCTATCTATCAACTCTGACCACACCTAATCTTTAAAGCCCTCCTTCTCTAGGTTTTGAAAACTAAAGCCAGGGGAGATTGTTCTCTAAAAGTTTGTAAACTTTTATTTTGAGACAAGATAGATAAAAACAATAAATAACCCTCTCAGTAATGACCTGGTCATATTTGGCGGGGAGGGCTTAAGGGAAGGAGTGACCATTACCTGTATTACTAATACAGTGTAGTGGGCAGGAAGACAAACTGTGCTCATCTGGGTTCAAATCCCTACTTCTCCACTTCATTGTGTGACTTTGGGCTGATTATGTAAACTCTCTGTGCATGTTTCCTTATTTATAAAGTGAGGGTATATTAGTACCGAACTGATGGGGTTACTATAAGATAAATAAGTTATTCCACAGAATGGGCATAGAAAGTTGTCAGGTGCCCACTGAGCACTCTGGAAATGTTTCTTATTATTCATTATGTTCTGAGCCTGACTTATTTGAACTCAGTAGCCCTCAACATATAATGTACAATCTCATAACACGGCCTTCAGAATCAGAGGTTTAAATCTTGACTCTTATCAAGTGTCAGACCTTGGGGGAAGCTGTGTCACCTCTGAGCCTTGGTTTCCTCATCTGGAAAATGGAGATATTAGTATCTATTCATAGGATGATTGCAAATATTAAAAGAATTAACATCTGGGAATCCTTTAGTGGATTAAAAAATGTTTAACCCTTGTGAGGAATTTATTTCCTTCTCTCATTACACACTGTCCAACTTTAAGATCACACCTTTGTCAAAGGACGCCTTGGTTCATCTTTCTTCTGAATCTCTGATTGCCCATTTTCCTGATCACAGGGCTAGATACAAAGTAGGCATACAATTATTATAAATCCTTGTTGAATTTATCTAACTCCTCTGGGACTGCAGAAGTAGGTCTAGATGATCTTTCAATCGGCTGTCCCCAGTCATTAGAAGAAGTACACCATCTGTAGACCAGATCCGCCAGCAGGACTCAACCTCCCCAGCTACATTCATTTTTCATGAAGTAGAGCCTTGCTGGGAGAGTGTTCGTTCTTGCCATGGATGCTCTGTCTCGAGCCAAGTGGCCAGGCTGCCTGAATGCAAGCAGATGCAGTGTGCCTGGCCTGGAGGAGTCATCAGAAGGACCCCCAGGTTGCCTGGGAGGATGCATCTGGTGCCCGTGTTGGGCCAAGTTTAACACATGGACCTGTTAGCAATATTAATGACTGTCCTCACAAGGACCCAGCCAAATGTCATTTATATTCAGCAGTCTTCCAACTCACTCTGTGTGGCCAGGCTGAGTGGGAGGAATAAGCAATGTGCTTTTAATAGAAATGACATCTATTCTTTGAGGAAACCATCAGGGGCTCAGCTCACATCCATCAATTTGGTGTTTATTATTGTTTTTAGTCAATCAACTGTTAAAGAGTTATGGTTTTTGTACTGTGTGCCCATCCTTGGCCTAGACACTTTGTGGAGTGGCATAGAGGAGAAGAACTCTTTCCCCAGAATATTGATTTACAAGCATTCATTCACTTCCCCCATTGTTATCAAAGTGTGACCATGTGCTAGGTATTGGTGATAACTGAAGAAACAAGAGAGAACAATGCAGCCTGAGACAGTCATAGAACATTTCGCAGCAGGGAGGGATTTGGCATTGATTAAAGGATGGGATAGATTGGGATAGCTAATGTCTTTCCTGCTTTGGCCCTTTTAATTTAACCCAGCCCATCAATACAAACCGTCAGAGAGATAATGCAAACAGCTTCTCTAGGGACCCGTTTTCTCTCTCAGTACTTTTCAGGCTGCCTAGTAGTTGTTGTTGGACCTGCAATTTGAGTGTGAGAATGTCTATTTCTCAAACCTAAGTTAACGTTTGGAGGCTGTTGATAAATAATGTGCTCTGGTTCTCTTATTTCTGGGCATATGGTAGAGATAAATTTTCTTCCCCTTTTGAAATTATGTGTGGTCATGTGACTAACTTTGGCAAATGAAATTGAAATGGAAGTGAACTGTGTTACTTACAGATGGAAGCTTGACAGCCAGTGTATGACTTCCAACAGCCCTTTCTTCTAACACATCATACAAGCGCATGCAGGGATGGATCCCCATTAATGTTGGTGCTCCTGGTGGAACTGTACTGATGTTTATTGTGAAGGAAAAGGGCATGCTTGATGGGTAAAGTCACAGAGATTTGGGACTATTTGTTACCGAGGCGTAACCTGGCCCAACCTGCCTGAACTGAAAGCATAAAGCAAATACCAGTTCTAACAGAGGACCATTGTAGTCATGGGCAAAAGAGATGGCTGCCTACCTCTGAGGATGAGGGAGTCTCAGAATTCCTCCAGTATAAAAAAAAATTATCTCTCATACCTGCTGTCACAAAGAACCAGTAATTCTCACTTCCTGTATCTTCTCCAAATTATGGCAACATACTTCCTGTCAGAATGCAAATGTGGTCCCCTACAGCTGCTATTTAGGCAGCTTCACAGACTGAGTTTCCAGCTGTGTTTCCTTTCTAGCCCAGTGGTTCTCATTCTCTGTGTTTGCATGGCCCTGTGGTCTAATGCTTCATCCAGACACAATGTGACTCACCTTTTTCCCTCCCTCAACTTTTAATGGGAAGAAGTTGATGAGAGCAATTTTCTTAATTGAAAAAGATCTTCTGTGCATTGTATTTAAACCTTTTAGCTGGTACTGCTTATCGCTAGTAAAGTGTAGTCCTGAATACCATACATAATCATTTCAGTTACAAGCATTTGAATCTGACTTTCTTCATGGTGTCATAGAAAGAACAAGAAGGTGTTTAGGTCTTCTTTGCCTTTAATCAGCTGAAGAAACATTGAATTATTACTCATTTCTGTCTCCTGATTCAAGGATTCACAAACCTGGCTCTGCACATCCTCTGGAAAATATATGATACATTAAAATGAAGGGTTCCAGGAGAAAAGAAAAACTCCCCAGGGAATTAAAGCACAAGCAGCTCCGAGCCAGCTCACAGACAGGACTTTGAGACTGAGAGCTTTAAAGTATTCAACTTCAGTGCTGTGCACTTGCAAGAGAGATAGGGCACAGGAATGGAATTGGCATTCTGTAGTTAAAGCAGAGTTCTGGCCCTGGGCAGAGAGGAGAAGAGTGTGGTACAACGGAAAGGCACTCGACATGGTATCAGGAGAGAAGGGACAACTTGTGTTCACAGACCTTCACTATCAGGATGGAGGACTGAGGCTGACTATAAACACATAACTTCACAATTTGTTCCAGGACATTCTTTTTTTTTTTTTTTTTTTTTTTTTTTTTTTTTTTT
>NW_016810434.1:3619665-3637026 GCF_001698545.2 Rhinopithecus bieti
TTNTTTTTTTTTTTTTTTTTTTTTTTTTTTTTTTTTTTTTTAGTAAGATAAAGGCATAAATCAATAAATAACTTCCCAGCTGCTTCAGGGAATTTGCAGAAACTGATTTGTCCAGGAAAATGGCTTATTGGCTTCCTAGGAAACCTAGGCTATTCCTCAGACTCACTTCAAGACCCCACTGAATTGTGCTACCAGGTCCTAAACCACAACATTATGAACCAAGCGCAATGACAATTGTTTTCCTGCACTGAAAGCTCTGCCTTAAGTCACTTGACCTCAGACCCCAAAATTCTCTATTCTCCCAATCTCCTCCTTATGGGATACTACTGTGGTTCTGCTGAGATAATATTTCCATTTCTTGCACTAAGTAAGAGTTGGTGAAATACAGTAGATTAGGATCATCCATCCATCCAAGTCATATGTCACCTTCTTCTTTAGAAATGTAAAAGCTGTCCCTTTGACTGTTTGCCAAAAAATTGCAAAATATATTCTAAACAGCAAATTTATTTTCTCTCACCTGTTTATTTACACTTGCTAATGAACTAGCCCAGTACCACCTGCACAGGGATTCTGGTTGTGTTGATGATACATTTGAACAAATTAAAAGGAAACAAATGTGCATGTTTTGGCCAAGGAGTCTGAGTTTCAAAGCCAGTCTGCGTTGCATCTTTTCCCAAGGGAAATTCAAACAGCTCTGTAAGAGAGAAGTATAGCTAGCGCAAATGGAAATTCTATAGTCTCAAATGCTGGTGCTCCCTGCTTAAATTATCATTTCCAGTTTCATTACCGTCAAAGAAGTAGATATTTTTGCTGTTGATGATGATCCTGTCCTCACAAAATACAAAGATGAGTTTGGGGTACTTGGACTTTTCTTTATGAAAGCTCTGGCTGTAACACAATGTTGTTTGCAAATGAAAACTGCTTTTTGGGTTTTATCCATTCTAAAATTAATTAGCCCTTTTTATAATTGTAGCTGGCAAATTTCACACTCCAACAGACGGCAAGGCCACATTTTTGCTAACTTCCTCATTGCAATGGTTTCTGCAAATCAGATCCATCTCTAACAAACTGGACACCAATTTTAGAATTTTGCTGTCTAAACACAAACAGAGGAAATAAATATCCCTTCCCACCCAGTAACAAACACCCAACACTTACTGAGCATCTACCATGGGCAGGAGATCCATTTCACGAATGCTCACAATATCCCTATGAATTGTGTACTGTGATTAGGCTCATTTTAAGAGGAGAAAAGAGAAGCAGAGCGAGTTTAAGGGAATTGTCCTATGGCAGCCACTGTAGGATGTGGGGACCCTGGGATAAGATCTTTACCCACTGTCCCCACAACCTGTGCACCTAACCACATTCTCCATGGTGGCCTCTAGTTGATGCACAACAGAATTTATCTTACTAAACAAACCTAAAATAATCTGCGTTTGGATTACTATGCTGTCTTTTTTTTTTTTTTTTTTTTTTTTTTTTTTTGAGACAGGGTCTCACTCTGTCACCCAGGTTGGAGTGCAGGGGCACGATCTCGGCTCACTGCAACTTCTACCTCCTGGGTTCAAGTGACTCTCCTGCCTCAGCCTCCCAAGTAACTGCGATTACAGGCATGCACCACGATGCCTGGCTATTTTTGTATTTTAGTAGAGACAGGGTTTCACCATGTTGGCCATGCTGGTCTCGAACTCCTGGCCTCAGGTGATCTGCCCACCTCGACCTCCCAAAGTGCTAAGAATACAGGCGTGAACCACCGTGCCCAGTCTTACACTGTTTTTCCTTAAGACACACTCTCTCTCTCTCTCTCTTTCTCTCTCTCTCTCTCTCGGAAGGGAATGGCTCTTTATTTTACATTGTGTAACAAAAGCGGTAGTTTCTGCCAAATATAGAGGTGGTCTGTCAGCAGGTAAAGGCACATGGAAGCTTTTGCTTCTAGGAATTGACATGTATTACAGAATCCATAAACTCCTGTGACATGTGAACAAAGTTGAGCTCCACTTGCTAAGAGGGCTACCCTCATCCTCCTGGGTCCTAAAGTTACCCAGACCAGAAACACTATGCATTTGAGTATACTGTCACTTTTTCTCTCCTCATCAGGGCTGGATGTTAGCTGGCCCTGACCAGCCCTTCTCTCAAGTCCTTTCAGGCACTCAATCAGCAGTCTGTTGCCATATCCTGGACTCTTTCCTCCCTTTCTGTACCATTTTTCTGGGGGTAATGCATTTTATTATTTATTTCCAAAATCGTACATCCAGAGGTTTTACGTACATTTAAAATTATGTTTTTCAAATAATATAAGATTAATCCATTCTTTTTACTTGTACTAGATTATTTGCCCACTGGCACAATAAATGTAAAAGAAAGATGGGTTTAGATTAACTTTATTAGTCAGATTGTTATGAAGTCTCGAAGTCTTTAGGAAGAAAACAGAAAGACTACTGTTTTTTACAACTGGAAATTTTTTCAAGTGGCTTAGATGCTCTAGAAAACAGGTAGAAACTATTTTACTTTTAATGTGTACCTGCTCAAGCTTCCCAATAAATCACTGTACTACACACTTTGGTTCTTATCCTCCCCACACACCTCTATTTAATTTGCAAAATGCAAAGATGCATGCTTCATCTGTGGGTGAATGAGTCTGTTTAATTGGCAAGTTGTCATGATTTTTAGTAATTATGGTTTTTTAACTATGTGAGAAAAGACAAATGGTACATTACAGTAACATCATTTGTCATTTGGTGTAACGATGATCTCTGAATTACAAGTGCTGTGTGCATTAATGCAGCTGTTATTTCTCTGTGACAAATAGGGTGATCAAAATCTAATAGATTGTACTCTTTTCTCTTGACAGTTTTGTTTATTCTTTTTTCTGTGTTTTGAAAATCCACTCCCACTCATCAGCCTCTATTAACACCCAAGGCAGGGATACAGAACAAAGACTGAGAACAAACCAAGCTCTCCTCTGGGAAGCAAACCAAAGTAAAACTGCAGTCATTACTGGTGCGTAGGGTACCCTTACAGGAGACTTGAGGAGGAAAATCGAATAATGGAAGCCACCATTTATTTGGCATCAACTCTTTGCTAGGTATGCATTATTATCCTTGTGATCTCCAGGGAAAAGAAGGCTGGGGGTGGAGGGGTGGGGTCATGGGATGGATTTCAAACAAGGTTGTTCAGCAAAGACACAAACCTTGTTTGCAGCCTACAGACATACACTTTTTCATCTGGGTTGACTCTGCCATTTGAGCCAATGACAAATTGTGTGTGTGTGTTTTTGTGGGTTTGTGTGTGTAACATATGCCTTAATAGTGTATTTCATTAAAATATCAAAATAAGGACTATAATACAAAAAACAAAAATCAAAAAGGTTTTACGTTGGGGCAAGACTTTGGGAGAGAGAGGAGATGGGAGGACAATGGCAGACATTTAAATTAATTTGCTACATCTTACTGCTATTAATAAAAGGAAAGGAAGAGACGTAAAGAGAGTGAATGACTAAAAGGATGTTATTATGCTTAGTGAAATAAAATATTTTTAAGTAGAATATTATATACACGCCACATGTTTATTTCATTTCTGCTGTGTCTCTTTTTCCCCATTGTCTGTCAGAACTTGATTGGGATCCCACTTTTGTGGAGTTCTCCTTTCTCCCCTTCACTGGGATGAGCTGTGGGGAGGCTGAGGGACTTGCACAAATCGTAGAGCACGAACTCACCTTACAGTGGTGAGATGATTCCATTCAGCATAATTGGCTCTCAAAATACCCCTCTGTGAATGCATTCTTAGAAAACCTCATACACAGTTAATTTCCAAAAAGGACAGTTTAAAAAAAAATTACAAAAGAAGAAAGCCGCATCAACATCTTAATGCAAGTAAGAATATGTTTATAGATCATTAACTGCTCAAGGGTGTGAAAAGAGAGAAATTAAAGTTAAGTGTTAGGAAGCACTGTCTATTGAAGCTCATTCAGCAACAAGGATAAAATATTCTGAAACTATAATGAAAGTCAACAAGAAAAGTTAATTTTATAATCAAAGGACAATTTTCCAACCATGCTTTACTAGGAAATAGGTTTTGCATGATATAGCACCCTTTTATTAAAAACAAAAGTCAGCAGGTGACTATGATTCATTGTGCTATGACATCCTTCTTTTTAGAATTCATAATTATAGTTAATCTTATCCCCACTCACAGGAAGGTTGTGATTTAAAATACTATGTTGGCTAAATGCAATGTGGTATTCTGGATTTGATCCTGAAACACATCAAGAGGCTTAGCGAAAAAAATGATGAAATCTGAATCAAGTCTGCAGTAATATGCCAATGTCGGTTTCTTCGTTTCGACAACTGTACTGTAGGGGTGGAATGCTGTGGTCCCTTTCCTCACCCATCATAAGGCCACAGCAGACACTCCTGTAACAAAAGATGGGTTAACAAGAGAAAAGCATGCACATTTATTTAATCAAAGTTTTATGTGATGTGGGAGCCTTCAGAAATGAAGAGCCAAAGACTCCGCGGGAAATGTGCATTTTTATTCTTAGGTTTGATGAAAAACAGACAGTCAGGTAGAAATGTAACTGGGCCAAAGAGTGTGATCTAAAGGTGACAGCCTGAGGGGGAGCCTGGCAAGGCCAGTCTGTTTGGATTCTTCCTGACCTCTGTGTGACCTTCCTTTCCTGTGGGTATAAGATAGGACACCTGACACATGAGGGTCTTCCAGAGAGAGGCAGAGGGTCAGGGAGTGAACTTTCTAAGTTTTATGGCTGACTTTGGGGAAGAGTTCAAGTTTCTATGGCCTGGCTTAAGAGAGAGGAATTCTGGTTTCTATGAAACTCTTCAGGGGAAGGAACAGGGGTTGGAGTCAGGAGAAAAGGAAAAGGTCAGAAAGGCTCTGCTTCTGAGGCTTTTCCAGTCTCCTTTAGCTCAAAGTACCCTTCATGCCAGAGGACTATGCTTTGAGATATCATATTCTGAGTCCCCACAGTACCATGGCAGTGTGAGCCGTGGCACTAGCGAGAACTGGGTGAAGGGCATGTGGGAACTCTTGGTACATCTTCGTATATTTTCTTTTTTTTTTTTTTTTTTTTGAGACGGAGTCTCGCTCTGCCACCCAGGCTGGAGTGCAGTGGCCGGATCTCAGCTCACTGCAAGCTCCGCCTCCCGGGTTTACGCCATTCTCCTGCCTCAGCCTCCCGAGTAGCTGGGACTACAGGCGCCCGCCACCTCGCCTGGCTAGTTTTTTGTATTTTAGTAGAGACGGGGTTTCACCGTGTTAGCCAGGATGGTCTCGATCTCCTGACCTCGTGATCCGCCCGTCTCGGCCTCCCAAAGTGCTGGGATTACAGGCTTGAGCCACCGCGCCTGGCCCATCTTCGTATATTTTCTATAAACCCAAAATTATTCCAAAATTAAAAGTTTATTAAGTAATTCTATTATGAGGACTAGGGCTTAGGTTAAATGTCTAATCAATTACTCTGTACTCAAAACCTTTCTTTATGTCAGTGTTTGCTTTTAAAACTCTTAAAACTTCTTACCTTGTAAATATACTTGACTTTTTTTTTTTTTGAGACGGAGTCTTGCTCTATCACCCAGGCTGGAGTGCAGTGGTGTGATCTTGGCAAGCTCTGCCTCCTGGGTTCAAGTGATTCTCTTCCTCAGCCTCCTGAGTAGCTGGGATTACAGGCGTGTGCCACCACGCCAGGCTAATTTTTTGTATTTTTAGTGAGAAAGGTTTCGCCATGTTAGCCAGGATGGTCTCAATCTCCTGACCTCGTTAATTTTTATAAGTGATGATTGAATAGCTTATCTTTTACTCTTTTTTTTTTTTTCCAGTGCTCTTTGCTTATTGCTGCCAACCTAGTTGAGCAGGAGCATAGCCTGACCTCATTCGGTTTTCCCTGGCAGCTGCTGTTCCCTTGGGCTAGTACAGATTCTTACTTGTCTTAGTTGTTTTCCCTCCCAAAGTAGATCATCACATATATGTACATCACCTCCTCTGGAAAGTCTCCTTAACAACAAACCTCTTCCCCATTCCTTACTATTCCATTCTTCCCTGACTGCCCATCATCTCTTCTTCGTGTATGTGCCATTTAAGCTGAGCCCGGGGCCTAGCACATAATTGCATCTTCACAAAGGTCTGTTCACAGATTTGACCGTGGGGCATAACCTTCTTAAGGAATAGCAAGTCCTGGCCCAGCTGCTAAGACGTACGTACGCTTTGCACAAAAGTGGAGCCCTGATATATTTTCAGTTCATTGAAGTTTTTGTTAGTGGGTTCTGGGGTTTAATTGAATAATGTGCTATATTGTTTTCCAATTTAATGTAATGAGACTTGTTTTTAACGCAGTTTTAGATTGAATTTTGTCCAGCACTCATTTTTTGAGAAGAGTCCATTTCTCCCAAGGTCCCAACACCTAGTTATTTTTGGTTTTGCAAAGATATCAATTTAGATGCCAAGAAATGAATTTGTTCTTCAGAAAATGCTTTTATGTATTTTGAAACAATGAATGAAGATAGGATACAATGACTCTATTTCTTTATTTTTTATTCCAGCAATAAATCTTGAATTACCTAATATTTTATAATTTATTTATTCAATTGATAATATTTATTAGACACCTACTTTGTTCTAGGCACTGTACTGGGGGTAAAGCAGTGACAATGGACAGACCAGGACTCTCCTGGCTGACCATGCATGCTTTTGTGTGTGTGTGTCTGTGCATGTGTGTGTGTGCGTGTTGAGGGGAGGAACATGCGAATAATAAATAAACAAGGGAAAAAAGCCAGGTGACATAAAAGACATGATGAGCCTGTGGTAGGGCTACTGATCTGAATATGGTTGAGGATGATTCTTTAGGAAATAGTATTTAAACTTAGTGTTGAAGGAATCAAAAACGCTGAGTTCTGAGGAGCAAGGGGCCGATGTTGCAGGCAGACAGAGCAACAATTGTGAAGGCCCTGGGATGCGAATGAATTTGAGCAGGGCTTAAGGGTCAGAACAGGAGTCCACGTGGCTATAACTAAGTGACCATAGGAGAGACAGGTGCACACAAAGAATGGAGCAGTGGGAAGGGCTGCTTGGCTTTGTTAGCTTGGGTTATGTAAGCAGAAGGTCTTGTTCCCTTTTCTGGTGGATCCTGTGGCGGTTACAAAGAAAAGTAAAATACATTTCTTTTTCCCAAGAAGCTCAGAGTGTAGTTGGATTAGTAGACTACAAAAGTAACTACCATATATGCTGTGTTTGAGAGCAGCCCTTAGATATATCAAGAGTGGTGTGGGAGAAGAGGAAAGGAATCCTCAAGGTCAAGGGGCAATCAGGTACACTTCATTTGGCTTTGAAAGTGGGATTTGATCCTACTATGCCTGCAATGTGTCAGACATTGTCAAACATTCAATGTATAAAGAAGAGTAAGATGCCATGTTTTTCTCCATGAACTGCTGGGGGATATAGGAAGACAAAGATGATGCAGTGTGGTGAATGAACCCACAGCAATGTGCATGGAAGTAATGTGGCCAGATGTGTTTACGTGTCAAGCAGCCTGCACATGATTTCACCCCCATGGGGAGAGGAAGCCAAGGACCTGGTAGAATATTCAGGTGGAGGAAGGGTTTGAGGAATGTCTGGAAGTGAGAAAAGGCTGAGCAGTGGTGGAAGATTAGATGGCTAAGATGGCAGGGTCACACTCATGAATGGCTCATGCTGATAGTGTTTGTCCAGTGAAGTCAGACTTCCTGTATTGCATCTTATGAATTTGCATACCTGCCTTTTCATTATTAGTTGCACTTTGCACATGGTGGACATTTGGTATAGTTTTGTTGAACTGATAAGTAAGACAACATGTGAACTTCACCATCTGCCTCACACTTTCAATGGTTTGTAATTGCCACACTGCCATCGGAGTGATTTTTCAATACTTGCCCTCACTAATTAATTTTGTGGAGCATTGCCAGGTGGCCTGTTCAACTTTCTCAGGACTCTTGAGGGTATCTGAAAAACCGGCAATCCTACAACAAGGAATTTGACAGAATGCCATAAAACATGTTTCAGACGTTGTATGGGTAGCCCACTTAAAGAGATTAAAATCTTTGGCAAAAAGGATCATCCCAGCCTTGTTGATATCACCTGTGTTTTAGATTTGGACCCCCAAGTTTTCTAGCGCTCACTGGGAGTGCTGGGAAGTGTTGTGTCTGCGAATCAGTTAGGAGCATTCTCTCACTTCTACTTCTAAAGGGCTCTTCTCTGCTCATCCCAGTTTGATCCCTTGGTTGCTTGGTAAGTTTCACATACCACAGCAAATTCTGTCTGCTGTGCATACTGCATAGAGTGACTTGCACAGCACCAAGGTGCTCTCAAATGGCCCTTGGAGGGCTGAGAAACTTGTCAATTTTCTTTGGGAGTTGGTGTCTTGTCTCTCATCTTGCATTTTTCTTATTTCTTTGTATCTTCTTTAGAGATTTATCACCACTGGGCATATATATCCTTATGGACATGGGAATATTTTCCAGGGAGCCTGGATAGCTATAAGAAAATACTTTTCTAGATTCTCAACTTCCATCTGTATTCGTCCCTAAGATTATTCTACTCAAGAGTCCCTCTGTTCTTCTTTTCCCTTCCCCTTTGTTAATTGCTCTTTTTCTACTCTACAGGCAGGGAGAAAAGGCAAGCACTGCTCTCAGCTGTCTAGACAGTGCTCTGACCCAGTGTGTAAAACCTCTTGGGCACCTCAACAAAAGGACAGCTCAAGAATGTTTCCTTCCTGAAGAAAAGGAAGGACAATGTTTCTGTGAGGGAGCATGTCCAGGCAAGGCACCATGGCAGGGCTGGATGGTTAATATGTCAGAATTCTCACTCAGAAGGGAGGAGCTCATAGAAGGCATATGTAGTACCCAGTTGATTGACTCTAAAAATGAAGTCAGACTTTTTCTCTCAGAAATTTAACCTCTTTGTCTGATAGGTTTGATTGGAGACTGGAATTTTCCACTAATTGAATGAACAAACTCTGCCGATTTCAATCAAAATATATTTAAAGTATTATAAAGCATGTAATGCACGGGAAACCATATCTTTTGCAGTTATTAGAATTATGATAAAATTTCAGATGTCAACCTAAAACTCATAAAGACCCCACTGGTTTCACAATTTTTCCGTGGGGTAAATGAACCAAACAGTTCTCACTGTTCAGTCTCTAGTCCCCACTTGTCCATGCTGTCTCTTTCAGATTTCCTCTTTCAGTCTCAGCAGCGGTTCCTCAAAATGTGCACATGAGATAGAAATAAAATTATGTTTAGAAAAGATTTGAGTACTTAGAATATCACAGTTGACTTTTTCATGTGAAATATGATACATTTAAAGTTCTTTACACAAAGGAATAAAGTTGATTCCAAGCCTCTTTTTCATATCCTGACATGATCTACTTTTGCAAACATTATACTTAAGGTATTCAGTTTGCATTTTTGAGGAATCAAAGCCTTAGGGACTTAAGTGGCTGCACAATCTAGTAGATTATTAATGAGCTTGCTGCTAAGTAGAAAAATAATTAAGAATTTATTCAGAGAAAGACCTAATTCAGGGCTGCAGTCTGAGAGATGGGGGTGCATATTCAGCCCCTAAGTCATGAACAAGAGGCTCCTTGACAACAAGTTCCTTCTGGATGAAAGCAAATCAGAGTCAAGTCAGTTGTCAGAAATATTCCAGCCTAAAGGGAAAGTTATTTTAAAAGTATGTCTTATTTATTACCTAAGTGTCAAAGGAAAGTTGTGGCATAACCTGGGGATTAATTCAGTCATACGCTTGAGGTGAAACATAGCCCCCAGGAATATTTCCGTGTGCTGAGATCTATCAAACCCTTGGCACTAATGGGTACAGCTTCCCCTCTGGTCAGCAACATAGCAAATAAACTCTTGATATCAGAAGACTTGCTGAGATAGGACTGGCATGCTGTAATTACATATTTTCTCTTTCTTTGAACTTTGGAACTAGAAGTGCACAAAGGGAAGTTATCTGAAGTGAAAAAAGTAGTTTGCCAAGCAGGACAGAGACAAGTGAACAGCGTATGAGTGGACAATACCTTTGCCCAGCTGGAAGTCTTTGTGGCATGATGGAAAATGGGACTGCCGAGGATAGTGTAATTTGCTCAGAGAAACAAAGATGCAAGAAATGGCCTGAGAAGTGAAGAACAGATTTACAAAGAGAGAGATAGAGAGAGATAAAGGGTGGTTGGTTTAGAATGACAAAAGATATTAGTACAAATATGTCTAGGGGAGGAATGCAAATGTGACTGAAAAATATGAAGAGGATTAGACATTAGAAGACCATACAGATTTTGCTAAAGCAGTAGGTAAGCTATTTGAAATAGAGTGGTAGCCCAGAGTCACCATGAGATACAGAATAGCCCTGGGGTGACAATGTTACCCAGTGAAAGGATCAGCAAACTATATGGTCATGGGCCATTCTGCCTCACTGCCTGTTTTTGTGTGCTCCAGGAGTTAGAAATATTTTTTACATTTTTAGAATGGCTAAGAAATATCCAAAGAAAAATATTTCATGACATGTAAAATCATATCAATTTCAAATTTCAGAGTCTAGAACTAAAGTTTAACCTGGAACACAGTCCTGTTTATTTGTATGTGCATAATCTATAAATGCTATAAGTGCAGTGTTGAGTAGTTATAATGGGGCCATAGGACCTGTGAAACCTGAAATATTTATTATCTGATGCCTTATAGGAAAAAAACTCCAACTCCTTGTCTGGAAACATTATGTTAGGTTTTCAGCCAGATACACATTTTGATTCTTTTACTTTTCCTCTATCACCTGGATTAGCTAGACTCCCTTGGTTTTGGTTTTATCATCTGTAAACTGGACAATAGATAAGTAGTATATTTTGGTGACTCTATGTGATGACTGAAAACGTAAAAATGTATGCATTAACTTGGCAGTAATTGTTAAAAGTTACCATTAAACACAAACCACTTATCACTTTCTTACCTAAATGTAATTTATTTTCCTTTTCTATGGATTCCAACATCTGTCCTTTTTTCCAGGAATTATAAATTATTGAAAAGTCCACACTTGTTGTATAATAAACATCTCTTTCTGACGTTAACACATCACATTGACTTAAAATTATTTTAAAAAACAAAAAAACATCAAAACAAAATTTAAAAAAATTAAAACAACTTTTAAGCTTTCTTCTCTATCTAAACATAAGAAAAATTACTTTTTCTTCCCCTTTACCACCAATCTTCTATATTTGTAGTCTCTGTTTATTTACTTTTTATTCTCTCTTCACTTTTGTCTATCTTGTGAAGTCCTAATTGGTAGGTCAACATTGACTCCCAAATCACTCAATCTTATGGACAATGTTTAGTCTTCATCAATCTTGACATCTTACAAACAGTTGGTCTTGTTGACCATTCCTTCATATGAATCCTCTCTGCGCTTGGACCAACTCTGCCCTGGCTCGCTTTTCACCGACATCTCTTCTCTGTCTCTTACTGGCCATTAAATATTGTACATCCTAAAGACTCCTCCCATCCTCCCCTCTTCCCTGTCAGTAACACTTATAAATTCGGCCGTATACATAAAACACAGGCCTCATACACCAAACCTCTTTTCCATTGGCTGCCTGCTTGACATCTCTTCAATGTCTTCAAGCTCTTTTAAATTCAACCTCACTTGAACAGCGCAAGATGAAAACAACTTACAAGTATGAGGCTCCTAAAACCTGAGTCTGTGTCATTTGTGAGGACAAAAGAACCAAGACCAGCATGGTGTTTTAGAGTGAAAATGATGTTGTCGTTTAGGCTTCTGGGCACGTGTCAACGGCTCTATCTTTTTGATTTCATGTAGCCTGTCAGATGTACTACACTATTTGTAACAGTGTTGTCCCATTCTCTGGTCAAGGATTGTGCAGCAAATAATTTGATGCATGAGAAAAAGTTTGGGAAAGTCAAGAGTGTTTAATCACATGAAGGAATGATTGAGGGAGGCAATATTTAAGATGCTGGAGAAGAGGAGAGCATTTTCTTTAAGGCATGAGTAGCCATCACTCTCCCTATTCCTCCGGTCCTGTGGTCTAGATATACACTTTGTTTCCTTGAAAATAAATTTTCTCTTAGGACTTTAATCTGTAGAAAATTTGTTGTTAACTGAAATAAGAACTGATTCATTTCCTAAGGTTTAGTAATCTGATTCAAATGTGGTAGATAGAAGATTTTGTCTTGTGAAGAATATATCAGGATGCACCAATTTGGATTTGGACTGGAAACTCTTTTTGTAATTATCAAAAGAACTGACTAACAATTATGCATCCATGGAGCATGGGTGATCTAGAAGCTGGATACAGAAATGTCACTGCAAACCTGGAATAAAGATACTTTTTTCCACATTTAGAGAAACTTTGCTCCTGGATGACTACTGGGTAAACAACGAAAGTAAGACAGAAATGAGTAAGTTCTTTGAAACTGATGAGAACAAAGACACAATGTACCAGAATCTCTGGGACACAGCTAAAGCAGTGTTTAGAAGGAAATTTGTAGCACTAAATGCCCACCGGAGAAAGCAGGAAAGATCTAAAATCGACACCCTAACATCACAATAGAAGAACTAGAGAAGTAGGAGCAAACAAATTCAAATGCTAGCAGAAGACAAGAAATAATTAATTTCTTGTTATTTCTGTTAGAGCAGAACTGAAAGAGACAGAGACACAAAAAAAACCCTTCAACAAAATCAGTGAATCCAGGAGCTGGGTTTTTGAAAAGATTGACAAAATAGATAGACTGCTAGCCAGACTAATAAAGAAGAAAAGAAAGATGAATCAAATAGACACAACTTTTCTTGACTCTTGATTTTATTCCATTGATCTACATGCCCACCCTGTTACAATTACCACACCATCTTGACTATTGTTGCATTGTAATAAAGTTGTTTTAGTTATTGTGAGCCCCTTGCAATTCCGTATAAATTTTAGAGTCAAAATATCAATTTCTACAAAGAAGACAGCTAGAATTCTGATAGGGATTGTATCAAGTTTGTAGATAAATTTGGAGAATATTGCTATCTTAACAATAATAAGCCTTTTCACACATGAACATGAGCTGTTTTTTCATTTATTTAGACATTTAAAAAATTTTAACAATATTTGTAGTTTTGAGTGTACACATCTTGTATATTTTCTTAAGTTTATTCCTAATTATTCTTTTGATGTTACTGGAAATGAAATTACTTCCTTAATTTTTGGATTGTTCATTGCAAGTGTATAGAAATCCTGCTGATTCATGTGCACTGATGTGTCCTGCAGCCTTGACAAACTCACTTACTAGTTCTAATTGTTTTTTAGTGGATCACATAGGATTTTCTATATACATTAATGTGCTGTAGAGATAGTTTTACATTGTTTTTCACAATCTAGATGCTTTTTAATTTTCTTTCTTTCCCAACTGCTCTGACTAGTACCTCACATAGAATGTTGAATAGAAAAGCCAATAGCAGACGTTCTTGTCTTGTTTGTGACCTTATGAGGAAAGCATCCGGAATTTCACTATTAAGTGTGAGGTCCCTTGTGGGTTTTTCACAGGTGACTTTCACAAGGTTAAGAAAGTTTCCTTCTATTTCTAGTTTGCTTAATGTTTTATCATGAAGGTGTGTTATGTTTCATCAATATGCTTTCTGCAGCTATTTAGACGATATCATGCTTTTGGTTTCTTATTCTGTTTACATGATTTTTCAGATGTTAAATTTCCCTTGCGTCTTTGGGATAGATCTCACGTGATTATAATGTATTATTCTGTTTCTATGTTGCTAGATATGGTTAGCTAGTATTGTGCTGAAGATTTCTGTCCTCTATATACGTAAGAGATAATGGTAGCCGGGTGCGGTGGCTCACGCCTGTAATCGCAGCACTTTGGGAGGCCAAGGCGGGTGGATCACTTGAGGCCAGGAGTTTGAGACCATCCTGGCCAACATGACAAAACCCTGCCTCTACTAAAAATGCAAAAATTAGCCAGGAGTGGTAGTACATCCCTGTAATTCCAGCTACTTGGTTAGCTGAGGCAGGAGAATTGCTTGAACCCAGGAGGCAGAGGCTGCAGTGAGCCAAGATTGGCCACTGCAGTCCAGCCTGGGTGACAGAGAAGACTCTGTCTCAAAAAAAATAGCAACAAAAACCAAAAAATGAAAACAAAGAAACAAACTTTTCGTCATAGCGGCCTTGTTCTCTTTTTCTCTTGTTGATAGGTTGATTCCTTAATACTATAGTGATTATTTTATTGTTGTTATTGAATATAGTATTCTATTATAACTTTCATTTTTCATTATGGTTATTGAGAAACACTTCAGAATTTTATAGGTTATTTTGTTGCCTAGCAGTCTTGCTGAATTTTTAAATTAGCCTAATATCTTGTCAACATGACCATATAATCTGCATATAGAGTAATTTTATTTCTTTTCTTTCAATTTCTGTAATTGTATTCTCTCTTATTAAAGACATTCTTATTTTCCTACTTACTTTAAATGAAATGATTCTTCAGGTCCTGCATTACATGTGATGTTTGTTGTAAGGTTTTCGTAAATAGCATTTATCAGGTTAAAGAGATTCCCTTCTATTTCTACTTATCTTTAGATATTTTAAATTTGGGAATATGTATTGAAGTTATTAAATGTCATTTTGACCTCTGGGATGTGATTTTGTGTTTTTCTACTTTAACCTGTTAATTTCATGAGATAAAATGATTGATAGGAATACAATAATTTATTTGATTCTGCATTCCTGAGAAAATCTACATGAAATTACATTTTGCTTCATATTCTCATGAGTTGCATCAACTATTATTTAAAATTTTACATCTACGCTCGAAAGAAAATGAGTATGTATTTTATATCTTTGCATTTTATTGTTTCATCTAAGTGTGAAGAACTATTAATATAATTTAAAGAGCTAAGAATTTTCATTGTTTTTTCAGTATGGGAACAATTCATTTGTGAGTGTGACTTTGTTTTTGGAAGTGTGGGAAAATCTACTTGTAAGCCATTTAGACATGGAAATTTTAGAGTGGTGGAGGATTGTTGATGATCACTCATGTTTTTACGGCTTTTATTATTTTAGTTTTTAAATCCATTCTCTATTGCTTTTTGTGACAATTCTGGTAGTCTCTTATTCGTAATTATTCCATATTTATTCCTGTTAAATGCATTTTTGGGTTGTGGCTAATTTTTTTTTTTCCAAAATGTTCTATAATTTTAAGATTGCATCTATATTTGTGTTTAGTTTTCTCTCTCTCTCTTTCTGACTTCTGCTTTTTTGCTTTTTAGTAACTCTTCGCTCTGTTGTTATTGCTTTTTATGCTTACTTATTTTAAATGATCTGTGCTTTCAGAGGTTTGTCTTACTAAATGTTGTGATCATTCGTATTGTTTTGTTGTTTTCTGATTTGTGGATTTGTGATATATTTCTTTATCTCTTTTCTAATTTCTTTAAATTTATGTTTATGGTTTATTTACTTTGTTAATGCAAATACTCAAGCTCATTTTTTTCCCTCCCTCCCTCCCTCCTTCCTTCCTTCCTTCCTGCCCACCCGTCTTCCTTCCTTCCTTTCTTCCTTCCTTCCTTCCTTCTTCCTTCCTTCCTTCCTTCCTTCCTTTCTTTTTGTGAGACAGGATCTCATTCTGTTGCCCAGACTGGAGTGAAGTGGTGAGATCATGGCTCACTGTAGCCTCAACCTCCTGGGCTCAAGCAATCCACATGGCTTAGACTATAGGCATGTGCCACAACCCTGGCTAATTTTTTATTTTTTGTGGAGATAGGGTCTCTATGTATTGCCCAGGCTGTTACCAAACTCCTGGGCTCAAGTAATCCTTCTGCTTCTGCCTACCAAGATGTTGGGATTTCAAGTGTTAGCTACTGCAACCAGCATTTTTTTTTTTTTTAAAGTATAAACACATTTAGAATCACTGTTTATCCCACTAAATAAACATTCTGATATTTTGAAATTTAACTATCTTCCATGAAGTACTTAATACTGTCAAGATTTCACCTTTAACCCACTGGTTAGATAAAAGTATGATTTTAAATTTTCTAAACTTGAAAATGGTTTTCGTTATCTATTTGACACTGATTTTCAGGTTAATTGAATTGTTGTCAGAATAAAAGTTTGTACATTAAAATGTATTGAGATTTCCTGTATGAATTATTTCACTATTCTACATGCTTTTGAGAGAAATACAGAGTCTTAATGAATAGTACAAGAATTGTAGAATGTATGCATTAGATTATACTTTATAAGCATGCTGCTCAAATCTATAAACTAGCATAATTTTGAGAATAGTGTGTTTTGGGATGTGTCTGTGAATATGTTTACGTGTGTGTAAAAATTCCAACTACATTTGTAGCTTAAGTATTTTCCTTATTTTGTTGTTTCATATATTACATAGTTTAAGGCCATATAATTGTGTAATGTAAGGTTATGAATATTACATCCACTTGGTATTTTTTTCCTTAAGTCACTATGCACTATTTTGTCGTATTTTCATTTTTATTTGAATACTATTTTGTCATAATAAAACGACTAACTTGTATTATTTTAACATTTGTTAGTTATATTTTTCCCACCTCTTTGTTTTCCATCTTGTCATAATATTTTCTTCATTTTTAAAAATATGTATTAGTTCTATTTTATTAAAACTAATAAATGTGTCTTTTACTTGGTTAATCTATCTATATATGTATACCATAAAGCCAGATAAAAGTGAACTTATTTCTGCCACTTTTTTCATAAATATGATATGATAAATATGATCAAATGATCATTAGAATGCTTTCTCTTTGTTTTATTTCTTTTTTTTTTTTTTTTTTTTTTTTTTTTGAGTCAGAATCTCACTCTGTCGCCTATACTGGAGTGCAGCGGTGTGATCTTAGCTCGCTGCAATCTTCACCTCCTGGGTTCAAACAATTCTCATGCCTCAGCCTCCCGAGTAGCTGGGACTACAGGCGCCGCCACCTCGCCTGGCTAGTTTTTTGTGTTTTTTAGTAGAGACGGGGTTTCACTGTGTTAGCCAAGATGGTCTCGATCTCCCGACCTCGTGATCCGCCCGTCTCGGCCTCCCAAAGTGCTGGGATTACAGGCTTGAGCCACCGTTTTTTTTTTTTTTTTTTTTTTTTTTTTTTTTTTTTGAGTCAGAATCTCACTCTGTCGCCTATACTGGAGTGCAGCGGTGTGATCTTAGCTCGCTGCAATCTTCACCTCCTGGGTTCAAACAATTCTCATGCCTCAGCCTCCCGAGTAGCTGAGACTACAGTCTTGCACCACTACGCCTGGCTAATATTTTTAGTATTTTTAGTAGAGACGGGGTTTCGCCATGTTAGCCA